>NW_024080669.1:3767387-3779944 GCF_003009895.1 Hyaena hyaena | reverse complement strand
AAAAAAAAAAAAAAAAAAAAAAAAAAAAAAAAAGAAATGAAGGTGAGAAAAAGGTCTTTAGTAAATTCTGCCAATGTCAATTTCCTTACTTTGGTAATGTACTATGGTTATGTAAGACTATCATTGGGGAAAGCTGAGTAAAGGGGACGCTGTAACACACTGTACTACTTTTTCAAGTTCTTGTCTAAAATTATTTCAAAATTAAAGTTTTTAAAAAATAAAGGTGAAATAACGACATCTTAATATCAACAAAAACTGAGAGAATTCGTCACCAATAATCCTACACTAAAGGGATAACCGTGGAAGACAAGTGGCAGTTCAACAGTTTATCAAGTTCAACAGTCTCACCATCCAGCAATCACTGGGTATTTGCAAGTAAACTGAAAACTATGTCCACATAAAAATCTATACAGAAATGTTTACTGCAGATTTATTCATAGTCACTAAAAACTGAACATGTCCTTCAACTGACTAATACAGCCATACGTGGGGCATTCATGCAAGAACACGGAGGAACCTTACATACATCTTGCTAAGTGCAAGAAATCAGGCTCAAAAGGCTACATATTGTATGATTCCATTCTTGTGACGCTCTGAAAAAGGCAAAACTATAGGAACAGAAAGCAGAGCATTCATCACAGACAAGGGTTTGGTGGCAAGGGCATAAGTGACTAAAAGAGGACTTACAGGGAAATTTTACAATGATGGAACTGTTCCATACGGTAGTGGGGTGCTGAACGAACGGCTCCACGCCTTTGTCAAACCCCACAGAACTATACACAAGAAAAAGTAAACAGTAACATAAACTATAAAAAGGAAAAATCATCCAAGATGTCAGGAGATCCCAGGATGCACCGCAAACGATGACAAATGAATCTAACTATATTACAAATGTATGGCATAACAGGACTGGGGCAGGGCAGTTGGAAAATGGTACTTTCACTAGAAATTTTAAGGGTAATAACAAAAGGAACTACACATGAATACTGTATTTTTGTTGAAAATCTGTTTCTTATTTCTGAATTTCTCAATTTTGATACTGTTTTACATATATACTGAGATGAGCAAAATGGACAGTAGATGGGGTCGCAAAAGGCCTGGGTCGCGAAGTGCTGGAGAAAGAAGTAACAGACAGGCAGGAAGAAAAGGACTTCCCCCACCAGAGCCAGTTACATCAGTATGAATGCGTATCTGCGTATATGTATACACAAACATGTATACAGACACATACGTACAGATAAGTAGGTACAGAAATAATGACAGATATGTGTGTATACACGAATTACTAGACACGTACTACACAGCTCTGTCTGCTGGCCGGGCCTAGAAACAATGACACCCCAGCAACAAGTACTTCTATCAGTCAGATCTTGGTTTCTAAATAGTGTTACCCATTAAAAGCAGCCAGGACTGCTTGGAGAAATGGCTGATCCTAGGCCTGGGACAAGGAACATACAAGATGAACCTGGAGCATCGTTCAGTATCAGAAAGTCAGAGAGTGCTCAAAAAATAAAAGGACAGGGCATGCAAAAGGGACACTTAAAGAATTCCCAGTGGCTGAAGAATACAACAATTTGAGCAATAAAATATTACTGGATTACAATCCACAGTATAAAATATACACGTGTCATTACTGAAATAATAAATGACTAAGCAGATGGGGTGATGAAACAAATACTTATAGAAAAAGTCCAGGGGTACCTGGGTGGCTCAGTTGGTTGGGCGGCCGACTTCAGCTCAGGTCATGATCTCATGGTTCATGGGTTCGAGCCCCGCGTCAGGCTCTGTGCTGACAGCTCAGAGCCTGGAGCCTATTTCAGATTCTGTGTCTCCCTCTCTCTCTGACCCTCTCCTCCTGCTCATGCTGTCTCTCCCTCTCAGAAATAAAACGTTAAAAAAAAAAAAAAAGTCCAAATAACATATGTAGCTATCCCACCTACAGGTCACCTTCTGAGTACAAGCTAAACTCAGTGACTCAATTCTAGAGAACAGAGTATGGAAGGGAAAAAGAGTAACTAGAGGCACCTGGATGGCTAAGTTAAGCATCCGACTTCGGCTCAGGTCATGATCTCACAGTTCATGGGTTTGAGCCCCGCGTCGGAGCCTGGAGCCTGCTTCAGATTCTGTGTCTCCCTCCCTCTCTGACCCCCTCTGCTCATGCTCTCTCTCTCTCTCAGAAATAAATAAAACATTAAAAAAAGAGAGAGAGAGAGAAACTAAAATGGAGATACCTGGCAAACACTCACTACAGCTTAACGAAGTGATTGAGGTTAACGCCAGTGATGCCCTATGGTTACCAGGTACTGATTAAAACGATGTGATGAGAAGGGCATGCCACCACTGTGGCATTCTTTCCAAAAACCCATAACCCCGGTCTAACCATGAGAAAAGCATCAAATGAACCCAATTTGAGGGGCATTCTACAAAATAAGTGACCATATTCCAAATAATTGTCAGGGTTACTAAGAGCAAAGAAAGAGTGAGAAACTGTCACAGATCAGAGCAGATGAAGGAGAAATGACAACTAAGGGCAATGTAGGATCCTGAACAGAAAAACGACTTTACTGGAAAAACCGGTGAAATCCAAGTAAAACAACAGCATACCAATGTTGTTCTGATAAATGTACCATGGTAACGTAATGAATGATAATAAAACCGGATGAGGAGTGTACAGGAATTCTTTATACTATCTGCAAATATTCCATAAATCTAAAATTATTCTGAAACAAAAAGTTTATTTTTAAAAAATACAAAAAATAGTCTCCAAAACACTTCCCCAAAACAACTGCAGGATAATATGTATCAGATGCAAATGGACTCTTCACCAAGACAAACCATATACTGGGCCATAAAACACATCTTAATAAATTTCAAAAGATCAAAATATTATGGAGTATATTCTCTGACCTCATCAGAATTTAACTAGAAATCAGTAATAGCACGATATCTATAAAAGTCTAAATGTTTGGAATTAAACAATGTAGTCCTAAGTAACTCATGGATCAAAGAATGAGCCAAAATCCAACATACATTCTAAAAAAAACCAAACAAAACTCTCAAGGAAACTTCTCAACTCTGAAGGGAATCTCCAAACATACCTACAGCTTACAACATATTTAATGGTAAAACACTGACTGTTCTTCTCCTAAGATTTAGGAAGGAGGCAAAGATGTCTGTTCTTACTACTTCTATTCAACATCTGCACTGGAAGTTTTAGTGCAGTAAAGTAAGAAAAAGAAACAAAGGGCATTTGGATTGGAAAGGAAGAAGCAAACTCTATTCATAGAGGATCTGATCCTCTAGGTACAAAATCTGATGTAATCTACAAAAAAGCTATTGTACAAAAAGCTTTATTTAAAAAAAAAATTTTTTTAATGTTTTTTTAAATTTATTTCTGAGAGAGAGAGAAACAGCATAAGTAGGGGAGGGTCAGAGAGAGAGGGAGATACAGAATCTGAAGCAGGCTCCAGGCTCTAAGCTGTTAGCACAGAGCTTGATGCAGGGCTCGAACCCACAAACCACGAGATCATGACCTCAGCTGAAGTTGGACACCCAACCGACTGAGCCACCCAGGCACCCCTGTACAAAAAGCTTTAACTTCAGTAACAAGTGATATTTGTCACCAATGATAAAATTCAAGACTTTAAGGCATGAATTAGAATTTCAAAAAACTTGTATCTGCCACCATGAACTCTAGTTTTCTGTTAAGATTTTGGTGATGAGATCAGAGGTAATGTTAACAAATACAAAATCATTGATGTTGTATAATGAAAAATGTCAACATCTGGCAGGTCTGAAAAACTCAGCAAACCAGTATTTTCCAAATGACCAGCACATGTTATAAAATCATGCACTCGGAAAAGATCCATCCAAAGAAGAAAAAAATGGATTTTAATATAACAGTATTGAAAGTTCTTTGATACGGTTTCAGACTTCATGTTACAAATAACCTTTAAGAAACTAGGACCTGTTGAGTGTCTGTGTAGTAGCAAATATAATACATCTTCCTTTTCTAACAACCTATGTATAAGGCTAATCTTTTTTTTTTTTTTTTAAGTAGGCTTCATGCCCACCCCAGAGTCCAACATAGGGCTTGAGCTCATGATCCTGAGATAAAGACTTGAGCTGAGATCAAGAGTCAGACGCTTAACCAACTGAGCCACCCAAGTGCCCCACAGTTGAATTTTCTAAGGCTAAAATTTCTTCCATTACTTCAACTAAACATGCTGCAACAGACTCAATGCAGAATTCCACTAGCTAATTTTAAGCCAAACATTAATGAATGAGATTTGCAAAACTGTAAATCAATTCTTCTATTTTCTTTGTTTGGAAAATACAGTTATTTTTCTTTAAAAAAGACTTTATTTTTTTAATGTCTTTAGAAAAGACTTTATTATGTTTTTAATGAACTAATTAATAGATTATTTTTAAACTCCTCAGTTTGACTTCTAATAAGGTAAATATTAGTAGATATAAACCACATAAACAAAAGTTGTTTGGGGTCCTCGAGTATAAAGGGGTCTTGAGATCAAAAAGTTTGAGAACCACTTTGCTAACCACTAGAACAATGTCCTCTCGTCGGCAAGAGGAGATGGGATCTAACATGTAAACAGAGGGGCAGACTTTGAACAGAAGCACACAACAGCAACAGACAGTAAGTTAGAGTACGTGGGTATTGATGCTGGCCTCAGGGGTCAGTGAGACATCATAAGTAACTCATTCCTAAGGCAATGAAGAGAAGGTTCAAGGACTACATTTTAAAGGTACAACATACTAAAGACTCCAGACTACCACCAATCACTCATCCCTTCTAAATCTTAGAAAATATAGCTAGAAATGACCACTGTCAAAAACAAAGGTATCCTATCAGAACCACCAGAGTTGTTTGTCCAGAGCTTTAAAAGAAACTTTGAAAAGGAAAAACGGAGAAGGAATATTTTAAACCTGGGAAATGAGATTTGGGGACCTCAGTAAGAGAAGGAAGCAAACTGCATATTATTAACTTTGTGATTAGAGCAGAGAATGAGGCCGAGTGTAGAGTGATTTAAGAACAGCTAGGAAAGGTTAGGGTCAGATGGAAGAGAAAATAAAAATGCAGGAAGCCCCCAGGCTTACCTATCCACTCCATCCCAGCGATATCCAGGCCAGATATTGAATCTGTTGGGAGGAGGCGCTGGACCACTGTAGCGAGGTCTCGCTGGTGAGAGGAGACAGGGAGAAAAGAAGTCAGTTACCTAAATAACCCGTCAGAGCTGAGGGGCGGCGGGAACCAAAATTTTATACAGAAATGTCTACTGAGCTGAACGCAAATTCCCAAATAGAAGAAACCTAAAAAACGATATGGGAAAGCCTTCTCTGCACCTGACCGTGTGTTATCAACCTAAAGACTATCTCTCTTTACACAAGTCACCTTCATCTCTGAAGAGTTTCAGAAGGCTCACCTTTCTTATTCTTGTTCTCCTTAGCCTTATTCTTCTTGATAAAGTTGGCCATGGGGTCCCCCTCTCTCTCCTGTTCTCTCAGCATCCGATCCAGATCTTCATCATCAATATAGCGCGCCAGAGGCTTCTGCATTTCCTTCACCGCATCCTCCACATTTTGTTGCTGCTGCCGGCTCTGGGCAAGCCTGGGCAAAGAGAACCGACAGTACGTGCCATCCTGTTAAACATGTGCACTCTCACACTGAGCGGACCCCATACCGCTACATTTGGGGAACCTCCTCTTCCTAAGCAGCGTAGGCCAAATATTGAAAAGAGCAAAAGTCCTAGAATACCAACAATCAAGTGTGGAGTACACCAGTACCTCAGGAAGGGGACCGAGCACACTGAGCCTTGCATTCCTGAAACAGCTTTGCAGGCAGAACAAGGAACTCACTGGTCAGAGAAGTAGAGAACGACCTCCTCCAGTCAGCACAGTCTTTTTCTCCATTTCAGTGGTTCTCTTACCCTTTCCCCCACTGAGCGTACAGCTCCTCTCTCTTCGAGTCCTTCTCTGCTTTTCTCCTTTGCTCTAAACGTTCCAGTTTCAAATTCCTCTTACGACCAGACTTATCTCGAAATACTGTTTCAGCATATTGGAATTCAGCTGCAAAGGAAAATTATACTTTTAAAGATAAACGCCAGATATCGGAATTGGGAATAACATCCTGAACAGTTGAAATCAAACACGTGGAACTCCGATGCCAGATAAAAACTTTTGCAGCCAGACTACAAGTAGTGCCTACCAATGTCTAACTAACCTTTTTCAAGAAAGAAAAGAACCACTTTGGACCACTAAGAAGTTAAGATAATGCATAAAACCAGAGCTGAAATTTGATCTCAATTAAAAGTTTAAAACACCAGATACAATAAGCTACATTAAAAAAATAAAATAAAATCTACACGAGCCTCAACTGGTCTCTGCATTTTCACATTTTTACCTTCAAACGCCGTGGTTTCTTGGTCCCGTTTCTTGAGCTCCTGCTCCTCTCGCTGTAGGTCAGTT
The DNA here is from genome assembly GCF_003009895.1 of Hyaena hyaena. NCBI lineage: Eukaryota > Metazoa > Chordata > Mammalia > Carnivora > Hyaenidae > Hyaena > Hyaena hyaena. The sequence continues at coordinate 3,773,461 of NW_024080669.1, read as the reverse complement.
AACACCAAGCCAGTTCTCGCCCCAGAATACATGTGTGCAGCCTAAGCAACGGAAAAGGGAGCAGCCATCATTCAGGAGACCATGTCGCAGCAGGCTCCAGGGTAGACAGCCTGAGGATGAGCAATAACCAAACCAAAAGACTCCAGCTTTGTCTTCTCATTATGGACCGCAAGAGTCACAAAATCAGAAAGAAATAAAACTGAATTTCATGGAAATTAATAGTACTACCAAGTTTGAAGAATAAACAGAAATACAAACCAACAACATTAAAGAAAAGGCTAAGCATCTGTATAGTTCTGACTTTTCAGTACAGTGTATAAACTGTACACGTGAAGACGCACTCTCAGGTCACCCTATCAGAAACCTGCATCAAGCTCTAAGCCCTCCAGGAGTAGACCCGCACTGATAAAATATTCCATTTAAACTACAAACTCAAACCTGTCTAAGGCCCTTCAATTGTGGATAAATTTCAGGATAATGACAAGTTGTGACCAAATCAAACTTTCTTACCAAACCCCATTTCATAGCAAGATAACCAACCAACCCATAAATGGAGTCCACAGTGTATCGTGGCATAGCTAAGCACTATGCCAATGTTGATTAATATGAAATTGTCCCTGAAGTGCACAGGTGACTAAAATGTCCAGGGGCCCAGCTGCAACACAGACCTTGCTCTGTTCACCAAAAGAGAAGAGCCCCTTCCTGGGCCACGGACAGGCCGCCAGGACCACGTGGGCTACAGAGGAGACTGAAAAGTCTGAGCTGGAGGGAAATGTGCACACCACAGGCTTTATTATTCTGTTTCTTAACCAACTCGCTGGAATTAAGATTCTTTTCCTAGCGCTGGGGTGCTTACAAAACAACTGCTCCAAGTTCATGCAGATGTCCTGGGCAATTCAAGCTTCATCACAGATTTAAAATAAAACAAAATACTGACCTCCCAGGCGGCATGATTTCTAAAAGTAGTTTATATTTTAAATGCCTCTTTAAGTTCTGCGAATGGAAACCTGTAGTCCAATTTATAATCATCAATTGCTCATGCTAAAGTCTGACTTTGTTCTGGGCACTGTGCTAAGAGTTTTACTTACACAAACCAATTTAATTCTCACAATAACCTCATAAAGTATATGATACTATTATCCCCATTTTACAGAGGAAGAAGTTGGGGCTTAGAGATATTACATATCTTGCTCAAATCTCACAGACAATAAGCAGAAGCAGAAGGATACGTCATCTGATTAACACAAAGTCTGTGCTCCAAAGTCTACTCTGTAAACTATAGCTCTTGGTTTATTCTTGAGAAAATAGGGAGTTCTGGACCCAACAAAAAATGACGTTTGTGGAATAAAGAGGATACAAAGTCAGAAGGTACTTAGGAACTGGTATCTGCAAGTTCATGCAGGCTGGGTCAGAGGCAGTCCTGCCTTCTGAAGAAGCAAAGAGCTCTGTGCTAGATTTACAATACTACCAGGAGCTCCCCCCCTCCCTCTCTGGTCTGTATCTCTAAGATTTGCACAGAACTAGAAAAGAGCAGTCGCCCTAAGAGAAGGATATGGCTCCTAAAAATTCCTACCTTCTTTCCTAGAGGCTGACTCCTTCGAGGTGGAGACAGATCAGAATCAGAAGATTTGGCCCTCTGTTTCCTCCTTGGTGGAGACAGGTCAGAATCAGAGCTCTGGTATGTAGGTCTATTCCGCGGAGGTGACAGATCTGAATCAGAATCTTTGTGCCCTGAACTCTGCTTTTGCCGCGGAGGAGAAAGATCTGAATCAGAGGCTTTCCGACTGTCACTTGGGTAACATCTCCTAGGCGAAGAGTTTGTATGAAATTTCCTATGGCTGGGGGAAGAGTCTAGAAATTAAAAAATTAAGTCTTTAATCCCATTGGTGAAATCTTAAAAACGGAACCTATCAGGCTAAAGTCAAATATTCATTCAGTCCTCTTCTAAAGAGCTATCACTAACCTAAACACACGTACAGACAACATGGGAAAAAAGCAGAGTCAGGGACAACTTTTAAAACCAACAGGCAGGATGTGAGGTTCTATTCCCAAGTTACTGGTGACTGTGACTAGCCTGTGAGGCCTCAACATACTCACCTCTGTCATACTTATCTGAGCACAGAATGGGAGAAACAACTCACACTCAGATCTCAGTGCTGTGGCACAAGTTACAGCTGCCTAGAAGATACTGTGATGTCGGAAACTAAAGGATGACGACGTACTTTAGTTAAGAATGAAAACAGTGCCTCGGGACAAAGATGGACTAAATGAATCTCACTGCACATGCCTGAGGTATAGACAGAAACATCACAAATCACCTCCCGAAGAAGTAATCTTCAGTGGGCATCCACAGTCTTAGTTTTTAAGACTTAGTTTTACATGCCCCTTAACCAACGAATCAATTTCTACTTTGTTTCCCAGGAAACATATCTAAAAGTACTTAAATTTCCAGGAAATCTATCTAAAAGTAGATAAGGAAGTAATCCAGAATGGGGCAACGATTTATCTACAACAATGTTCATTTCAGAATTATAAAAGCAAATTTTAGAAATAACCTAAAATACGGACTATCAGGGAAATGATTAAATACATTTATGTAACAGAACACCAACAAAGACCATATTAATTAAGAGATGTTTTTATGACATGGGGAAGACAGCATTAAGTGAATAAACCAGATAAAATTATACATATAACATGTATATACTACACAGAAAGGGTTCAACTGTATAAATAATGAATAGAAAAAGGCTTTAAAAAAACATTGGCCACAACTCTTAAGAGCGAATGACTTTGAAGGACAGAAATTTGTATAACCTTTCTTCTGCTTCTTTGTACGTTTCTATATACTCTGAAGTTTCTACATCAAACATGTAGTATTTTCACAAGGGGTAGAGAGAAATAATACATATATATATATAAATGTCTTCCTTGGGCACCTAGGTGGCTCAGTTGGTTAAGTGTCCCACTCTTGGTTTCAGCACAGGTCATAACCTCAAGGTTATGGGAGTTCGAGCCCCATGTCAGGCTCTGCACTAACAGCATGGAGCCTGCTTGGGATTCTTTCTCTCACCCTCTCTCTGCCCCTCCCCCCTTAAAATAAATAAATAAACTAAAAAAAAAAATTTCCTTGTCACTGTAAACTTTAACTCTCCTTAGCCCAAACTCTCCCCACTTCCCTACAGTTTTTAAACCTTCTCCAAAGAAATGCCATTCTCATTTCTAAAGACCACAACAAAAGGTCCAAAAGAAAGCACTCAAGGGTAAGTCCCTCTCATGGACAATCAAATGCTTACCTTTAGAAGAATCATGTTTATGGGATTTTGCTTGCTTTTTTCGTGGAGGAGAGAGGTCCGAGTCATACTCATATTTGCTGTTCTTTGGGAGTGACGTGTGAGATGGTCCCGGCCCCTTCGAATGTGCAGAGATTTTGCTAGAGGCTCTCTCTGGGGCTTTACTGCTTTTGGGTCTGGGCAGAGAATGAGGGACACTAGCAGTCAAATCAGGGGAGTCATGACGGGCCCTCTTGAGCTGCGATGTGTCCGAGGAGTCACGAGTCCTTCTAGGCTGAGATGTATCAGGTGAGCTATTTCGAGCCCTTCTGGGAACAGAGCTATCTGAGGAACTGTGACAGGCCCTCCTAGGAAGAGATGAACCTGGTGTGTCATGGTGGGTTCTCCTAGGAGACACACCTGAAGAATGACGATGAGGCTTCCTGGGGGGAGACGGGTCCGGGGTGTCGTGTCGGACCCTCCTGGGGGGAGACGGGTCCGGGGTGTCGTGACGGACCCTCCTGGGGGGAGATGAATCCGGGGAGTCATGGTGGAAGTGTCTATGTGAGGGCAGATCTTCACTGTGGCCTAAACACAAACGGCAAAGAGTTAGATCCTCATAGATGCCCTATTCACCCCTGATACTCAAAGTTTCAAAAGATGCCCGAGCAGCAAACATCTCAAAACTACTCAGAAATCTTCTGCTTAGGGGCAGTAAACCAGCACTCATGAATACCTTAAAAATAACCCTCTCCTAGGGGTGCCTGAGTGGCTCAGCCAGTTAAGTGTCTGACTTCAGCTCAAGTCATGATTTTGCAGTTCGTGAGTTCATGAGTTCGAGCCCCATGTCGGGCTCAGAGCCTGGCACTTGCTTCAGATTCTGTCTCCCCTTCTCTCTCTGCCCCTCCCCCACTCATGCTCTGTCTCTGTCTCTCTCTGTCTCAAAAATAAATAAACATTTTAAAAAACGTTTTAAATAAAAATAAATAAATAAATAACCTCTTCTATCTGCCTAACAAGCTATTTAAATGCATTTTTCATATTAAACCTTATAAGGTACACTAGGCAGGTATCCTCGTTTCACAGACAGGAAAACGGAGGCTCCAAGGGGCTGGGAGATTTCTTACCAAAGATCACAGTCACTAAGATGGAGACAGGCTAACACCGTGGTCCTCTCTCAATCCAATGCTCCCTTCCTAAAACTGCACCTGTGCAGAGTTCCCAGTCAGAAGCTCCTACTGATATTTAGACTGGATAACACACAGTTTATACTCACTCTTCTTTCAAAAGGCAGACTGCCTAAGCCTGTGCTGCATCAAAATGAAGTGTAATTAACTATTTGATCAATGTCACTGTGCTCTTTACTGGGGGGAGAGCACAAGAAAAAAAGAGGGAATCAGCATTTCCTGATCACATACCACAAGCCCATGGTTTATATGGATTCCCTCACTGAATTCTCACAAGCCTGAAATATAAATACTGTTATCTCCATTTAATAGATGAAGAAGAAGTTGATACTCAGAAAGAGTAAGTCCTACTGCCAAAGTCACACTGCTAATAAGTGACAGAGAATCCATTCCAGATCTGTTGGACTCCATAGTCCATGTGCAATCTTTAAAAATAGGTAGCTGAGAAAATAGTCTGAACTTCCAGTTTTCAAAGGTATAAGAAATGTATAAACGAAATGTTTACAGCAACTCAGGACATTTCCAAAATCCAAAACTTCTTGTCACTGAGCTCCACAGCCCAAATTCAAATAAATGCTTGGTAGGACCCAATAAATACTTGCTAAGTGGGTGAATTAAACCAACTCCTTTACTTTGAGGAATAGTTCTATCTGACTGCAGTCACCACTCAGAAAAAAGTACTGATATCTGTGGGACACCTGACAACAAATTTAATCCGTGGTGTTGATAAATTCCATGATATTTACAAAAAGGAAGCAAGACAGATCAGAGGATATTTGCAGTGACACATGGGGATGGAGCAGTGAGAGTTAAGTAGAAGAAAAAGAACTATTCGGGGGTGATGGGGTGGGGTTTCGGTACCTACAAATATGAAGACCAGAAGATTCTCTCTGAAAACAGGACTATGGAAAATAAATAAATAAATAAATAACCGAAAAAAGGACAATGGAAAAGATGAGAAACACAACCACAGCGTAAGACAGAAAATAGTAAGAGTGAACAAGATTCTGATAAAAGAACACACACTGATAATAAACTCGGGGCGCCTGGGTGGCTTAGTTGGTTAAGCGTCCGACTTTCGCTTAGGTCATGATCTCGCGGTTCGTGGGTTTGAGCCCCGCGTCGGGCTCTGTGCTGACTGCCAGCTCGGCGCCTGGAGCCTGTTTCCGAGTCTGTGTCTCCCTCTCTCTCTGACCCTCCCCTGCTCATGCTGTCTCTCTCTCTCCTAGAAATAAATAAAAAATATATATATTAAAAAAAAATAATTAAAAAAAAATAAAAAGCAAAACATTGAACAAAGGCACCCAGCTCTGGAAGATGAAACTAGAAATATCTATCAGTTTGCCCATTAAGTTGAGCTTATGAGAATTTCCCAGTATTTTTGCCAATATCTCTTTGTAATTATAGTGCATCAATACATGTAAAATGTATTCAGAAAAACATTTATCAGTATTCCTTCCAGGGGCCACCAGATATGGCATATAATTCTTGGCCGATGATGGGAGCTCATCTTCGGTTTCCTGGTAATTAGATGGGACCTTTAATGTAATTGAAATTGGTATCCAGTAACAGCTCCATCCTCAGATCAACACATCTCAGGGTCATGCTTCCCCTG
>NW_024080669.1:3640950-3766733 GCF_003009895.1 Hyaena hyaena | reverse complement strand
TCTCTCTCTCTCTCTCTCAGAAATAAATAAAACATTAAAAAAAAATTTTTAGGGGCGCCTGGGTGGCTTAGTCGGTGAAGCGTCCGACTTTCGCTTAGGTCATGATCTCGCGGTTCGTGGGTTCGAGCCCCACGTCGGGCTCTGTGCTGACTGCCATCTCAGAGCCTGGAGCCTGTTTCAGAGTCTGTGACTCCCTCTCTCTCTGACCCTCCCCTGCTCACGCTGTCTCTCTCTCTCTCTCCTGGAAATAAATAAAACATTAAAAAAAAAAATTTTTTTTTTAATTTTTTAAAAAGAAAGAAAAATGTAGAGAAGACAAAAAGGCTTCCCCTATAAATGGGAAATTTAGATTTATCTATTGTTGAAACTAACCTCCTAGAAGCTTCCATTTGGCACTGGAACGAAAGGCTTCCATCTGCTTTACCTCTTCCGGCCGCTCATCCACAAACTCAGCCACCTGTCAGAGTTAGGACAACTTAGGTTGAGAACATGCACAGGATCCAGTCAAGGAGCACTAGTGTTTCAAGGACCTGAAGCTATCACCATTCCCATTCCTAATGTACATGGCACACACGAGTCCCAAACAGCCACGAAGAAACGTGTAGAAACATGTAGTGGTCCTCAGTTACGTTTGCCCTATGAGATGTTTATCTGATTGTCACTGGACAGTTGAATTATACATCTTTCTCTGACTAACCAATTTTCCTCCAAAGGATGAACTTCTTCATCACAAATCTTCTTTATCAACCTGTCAGGTACACAACTGCCCCGGGGATGCTAAAAGCGAAATTCCTTTCACCCTTCTACTTGTATGTTATATCCAGAGTGACAACACAGGCCGGCTCCCTGGCGTGCCTATCACTCGTCAAGGGCTTCGGGCTCCTTGTGAAGCCTTTGTTGTCGGAGGTAGTCACAATGACAATGGGTTTTCTTAAATCCAACCGAAAGAAATCATTAAGAAGTAAACGGAATCACAGAATCTTTCAGGGATAAAAACACATTTCAGATCATCAAAATTCCCAAACAAATCTGAAATATTCTCATATCCTTGGTAAATGATCACTCACCCAGTTCCTGACAGGGAATCAATTAATTTACAAACAGGGAACTCACTACATTACAACACAGTCCACTGTATTTGGGGACAGTGCTAGAAAGTCCTTAGTCTTATTGGACCTGAACCTACTTTCCCGTAACTTCCTTCCGTTAAGCCTAGCTCTGTCCCTGATGCAACTAGTGCCCCTTCCACAAAAGAGGCTTTCAAAGATGGCTGGCGTAATAAATTCTAGTTACAGGTACAGTCCAAAACCGTGTTTGGACTTTACTTATATTACCTTACTCAATCCTCACAACAGTCCTGCAAAGAAAGGTTCCACACTAATAAAGAACAAACTAAGACTCAGAGAAGTTAAATTTCTCAATGTCACAAGCCAGCAAGTGGCAGAACTGAAATCCAAACCCAGGTCATAATTCACCTCTATTTCTCTGCTCCCAAGATCCTATCATCATTCCTCACGTAACCTGGTTTTGAGATCTCTCCCCAGGTAATAAAAGCATGGGCTTGAATTCAAGCAAGATGAACTGAGATCTCAGTCTCCAGCTCCACCACTGAAGATGTATGCAGCGGCAAGTTATTTTCTCTAAGTGTCGGTTTCCTCATTTGTGAAAGTAGGACTCAAAGGAGTGCTACGAGGATTCGGGAAGCTAACTCATGTAAGCTAAGCAGCAAGGGACATGGTAAATGCTCAATAAATCACACCTATTATTCTTGGGCTGCCACCGCTATTGTGCTTGTCCTAATTGTTTCGCCATTATTACTGGTGCTGATGGTCTTGCAGTAACAAAAATGAATTCAGTAATCGAGATCTACTTAAACCAACGTAGAGAGCAGTGGAGCTAAAGCCTCCCTCGTTCAGGTTTTCAGGCAATCATAGAAAAAAAGACAATATCATAAAGGAAAATTAACAGACTTGACTAGACAGAAATTAAAATTTTTAAATTTTAAAAAACTACTATAAATGAAAAGCAAATAATAAAATATACCTATAACAGGTAAAACAGGTAATATATTCTATTATATAAATATCAAATCAGTGAAAAAAATTTAAAGTCCAGGGGCGCCTGGGTGGCTCAGTCAGTTAAGCGTCCGACTTTGGCTCAGGCCATGATCTCACGGTTCGTGTCTGGCTCTGTGCTGACAGCTAGCTCAGAGCCTGGAGCCTGTTTCAGATTCTGTGTCTCTCTCTCTCTCTCTCTCTCTGACCCTCCCCTGCTCACGCTGTCTCTCTCTCTCTCAGAAATAAATAAAACATTAAAAAAAATTTTAAAGTCCAATTTTCTAAACAATGGAAAAAATACCAAAAAAATTAATAAAATACAAATGCCCTATAAACATATGAAAAAAGTATTCACTTCACTGTTTCTCAAAGAAACGATACCATTGTTCACCTACAAACTGGCATAAGTTCACTGTTACTTCTGTTGTTAAAAATAATGCTCAGTATTGATGGAGAAATGGGGAAAATGGCTTTCTCAAACAACCGTAGGGGAGTGTACACTGGTACTACCTTTTGGAAAGCAATATGGGAATACAACTCAATACTTTCTAACCTAGTAATTCCACTTGGTGGGGATAAACAAATAAACAGATTTCTACAACGCTTTATGTACAAAAGGTTTCTCAAAGCACTGTATTTCAAAACAGAAAACAACCCACATGTCCAGTAAGAGGACAGGTTAAATTAATATATACAATGAACTACTACTGCAACCATGAAAAGTCACGTTCTCAAAAAATATTTTAAAAATCTTACTAAAGTATTCACAACATATTATTAAATGAAAGAGCAGGCTCCAAAACCAGAATTCAGTATGATCCCAATTATATTTTAAAAAATAAAGAAAACAGAAGTCTGTATCATCTATGAATTAAAGAGACAGGCATCCAAGTGTGAGCAGTTGCTATCTTTTGATAGTCACAGTATAAGTGCTGTATTACATTTTTTTTGAAATTTTAAACATTCTTATAATTCCCAAATATTCTACACTAAATATGTATTGCTTTTGGGGTGCCTAGATGGCTCAGTCAGTAGAGCATGTGACTCTTGATCTTGGGGTTGTGAGTTTGAGCTTCGCATTGGATGTAGACATTACTTAAAAATAAACATTTTTTAAAAATATGTATTGCTTTTATAATATTAAAAAAAACATTGTAAACATTAATTATGTGCCTGGTTCTGAATGAAACTAAATTGGCCACTTATGATCACTACTTCCCTCTTCCTTTTCTTTTGTTTTTAAAGTAATTTCTACACCCAACATGGGGCTCAAACTCACAACCCCGAGATCAAAAGCCACTCGCTCCATCATCTGAGCCAGCCAGGCACTGCACTATTTCCCTTTTAATCACTAACAAATTTTCTTTTAGGTGATGTACTATAGAACATGCTGGACATTAACATTCAAAATACCCATCAGGTATTCATTTTTACAACTTTTTACTGCATGACAGCTTAACAACAGCTCCCCTTTTCTCCTGGTTCCTCAGCAAAGTTTCCACGATGGCACCAATGTTAAGACTATTTGCCTATCCTTTTGCCCACTTGGTTCTTACTCATCCTTCAAAACTCAGTTTGGATGTTTACTGCCTTCACAGAATTTCCCAGGGGAATAAAAAAATGTGCCACTTCCCCTGTGCTCTAAAAGCACTTGGTACATAACTGAAATGTCTCTCCACCATTTATCACATTGTTGAAATTATCTGAAATTCTGTCTCCCGTCTAGGGTATCATCTCTGAAGTACAGACACTAGGTTTTATTAACCTACATATCTACAATACTTAGACAAAAGCGTACAATTTTAAACTTCACTGAATCAATGAAAAAAAGGAGCAAATAAGTTTCCTGTAAACTGAACCTGAACATTGTTTGCAAGGTACATTCCAATAAATTGAACCATGGCTGATTGTAAATATATTCTATTGTTGATGCTGAGAAATTCTGCCACTCTGGGATTAGTTCCCATTTCTAGGCTAACAGGGCCCTCCATAAACAACGAAAACAGTGTACGGGCATCATCAAAGAAGACCACTTTAAAGTATCTTTTAGGGGCACCAAGGGGCTCAGTCACTTAAGTGTTTGACTCCTGACTTCAGCTCAGGTCATGATCTCACAGTACGTGGGTTTGAGCCCCACATCAGGCTCCGCGCTGATGGTGTAGAGTCTGCATGGGATTCTTTCCCTATCCCCCTCTCTCTGCCCTTCCTGTGTTCTCTCACTGTCTCAAAATAAGTAAACCTAAAAAACTAAACAAAACAAAAAAAAATCCAGCTCTCTGAAAAGCATCACCCCTTCTCTGCCCTCAACATTCCACCTTATAAATCCACCCTGTACCGGGAATTGAGATTGAGAGACAGGCTTGCATTTAAAAGTCCTCACAGACTCCAAAGATAAATACCACAGGCAAATCTCCATCATCTTCCTCTTCCTCCTTTTCCGGTTTAGTGGTGGAGATACATGTCCAGCTCACATCATCATCCACAATCCGCATTCTAAATGTGAAAAAATAAAAAGATCAAAAAGGAAGAATCAATCTTGGATAACAGCCTACAAACACTATGGATTGTAGGATAAAGCTCAAAACCCTACAAGATTCTTCAGGGTCCAGCCTTTGCCTATATGGCCCACTTCATCTGGTACCACTGCCTCCAAGTTCGCTACCTTGCTAGTCATCTTCTGGTACCTGGAATGAGCTGAAGTCCTTACCACATCAGTTTTCACATATGCTGTTCCTTCCCTCTGCCTGACCTACTCATCTCATTTTTTACTGGGAAACTCTCACGCACTCTTAAGATCCTAGCATACATTTTTTTAAAATACTTTTATTTATTTCTAGGAGAGAGAGAGAGAGACAGCGTGAGCAGGGGAGGGTCAGAGAGAGAGGGAGACACAGACTCTGAAAAAGGCTCCAGGCTCTGAGATGGCAGTCAGCACAGAGCCCGACGCGGGGCTCGAACCCACGAACCGCGAGATCATGACCTAAGCGAAAGTCGGACGCTTAACCGACTAAGCCACCCAGGTGCCCATCCTAGCGCATACCTTCCTTGACTTCTCCCCTTATTTCACTCAACTAAGAATCTATGTTACACATCCTTGGAATACTTTCACTGCATTAATTACAAAGAAAATAAGTCAATTAGTTGTGTAATTAGATGTTGAAAGCCTGTATCCCCATTAAACAATAAGGTCCACCAGAAGAGGGACTAGGCCTTCTCATTCACAGTGATATCCTCAACACCCTGAAGTAACTAGCATAGGAAATAATACTGAATAAATGTTTGTCATACAAACTATAGATGAGTCCAAATAATTAACAATGACTGCCAGGATGTGAACAGTTCTATTTGAAAAGCCAATATTACTTCACACATCTCTAAGTTTTTTTAATGTTTATTTATTTTTGAGGGGTGGGGGGAGAGAGAGCAAGCAGAGGAGGGGCAGAGAGAGACTGAAGCAGGCTCCAGGCTCTGAGCTGTCAGCACAGAGCCCGACGCAAGGCTCGAACTCACAACTGTGAGATCATGACCTGAGCCACTTAACTGACTGAGCTACCCAGGTGCCCCTACTTTATACATCTCTAATCATAACCATAAAAACCTATCATTATTTCTATCTGTCTATCTATCTATTGGGAGAGCACAAGCGGGAGAGGGACAGAGAGAGGACAGAGGATCTGAAGCAGGCTCTTTGCTGACAGGCCAACAGCAGCGAGCCTGATGAGCAGCCTGAAACCACGAACCGTGAGATCGTGACCTGAGCTGAAGTCGGACACTTAACCACGCCACCCAGGTGCCCCAATTATTACTCTATTTTAAAGATGAGGAAACAGGCTTAGAGAGATGAATGTCCTGCCCACAGCCACACAGCCCACAAAGTGGCACAACTAGGACTCAAACTCGGTGTTGTTACTTGAAAGCTCAAGCTAGTTTCACTGCATGGCATTGCCTCCAAAGCATCCACACGTCAGAAGGGTAGGAAGACAGCAAGAATGGGCAGGAACCAAATCAGGAAAGGAAATGGATTTGTTCTTTGGAACTGGGCATATTAGTTCCCTAGGGCTGCCTAACAAAGTACTACAAGGTGGGTGGCTCAAAACAACAGAAACTATTCTCTCACAGTTCTGGAGGCTTGAAGTCTGAAGTCGAGGTGTCTGCAAGGCAATGACCACTGGGAAGGCTCTAAGCGACATTTCTGGACTTCTGATAGCCCCAGGCATACTCTGGCTAGTGGCAGTGTATATCCAGTCCAATCTCAGCCTCCATCTTCACATGGCTGTACTTCCCCTATGTTTCCCCCTAACGTCCAAATTTCCCTCTTCCTAAAAGGACACCAGTCATATTGGACTAGGCGCCCATCCTAATCCACCATGACCCCATCTTAACGAAATACATCTGCAAAAACACTACTTCCAAAGAAATCACATTCTGCGGTTCTGGGTGGATGTGAAAAGGGGAAAGGCACTATTCAACGCAGAACCGTGGGCTACAAAGTTTTCTCATTTGAAAAACGGGGATAATAAGAATACCAACTTCGTGGTAGGTTCATGAAGCTTAAATAAATTCATTTACGTCTAAAGTACTTAGAACTGCATCTGGTGCATGACAAGAACTGTTAGTAGCATCACTATGAAGACTAACAGGAAGTAAGCATAGGTCTCTCACTCAGAACCGGAGTCCCTGGGATCGCTGAACCCCACAGACAGGTTCGGGGCCCTAAATATCCAAACAGGGAGGCTTTGGGCGAGCTCCACCATTATTCTCAGGACGAGATACTCATTCTTTATTGGAGTGGACGGAATGCTACAAGAGCGGGAAAAGAGGGATGAAAGTTTCAGCCGGGCTGGAGACGTCGAAGACAGCGCCCAGGGGCGCGCGGGGCGCCTGAGCTGGGCTCCGGGTTCCGGCCGGACGAGCCCTGCGGGGAGCGGGACGGGCGGCCGGGAGAGGGGGAAGCGCTGGCCCAGGGCGGAGTTGGGGAGAGGGGCGGCGAGCCGCCGCAGGCCCCACCCCGCCGGAACCAACTCACCCCTTTCCGCCGGCCCCGCCAGGCTTCGGCCGCTTTCTGCGACGCTTGCGACCCGAATCAGGGCCCCCATCGACGCCGGCACCTGCCCCAGACAAATAACGCTTCAGGTACTCGGCCTTGGAGACCGGCGGAGCTGCCGCCATGGCAGCGGCGGGGGCGGGGAGACGGCTCCGCGCTTGGGACAAACTTCTTGAACGCGAAACGCACGGAGCGTCCTTGAGGAGGCGTGGCCGGGACCGGAAGTGGTGAAGAGCGGTCAGCGCTGCCTGGGCTGACGCGCGAGCGTGCTCAGCGCGTCCCTCTGCCGGCGCAACCATGGTTTTCCGTGCGTCCATCTGTCCTTTCAACAGGTTGTGCACCAGCACCAGGCCACAACCACGACCCAAACAAGATCTCTGCCCCAGGCAGCTTAAGATGCACCATTGTCAAGGACAGGGGCCCTGGAGGGGCAGTGTATCGGAGTTGGGGCTCCATTAACTTCCTAGCTGTAGGACCTTGAGCAAGTCATTTAACAAAATGGGGAGAATGTCACCTAACTGCATGGTTGGGAGGAATGAGATACAATAACTGTGTGAAGTTTTTAGAAAAGTGTCTAGCGCACAGTGTTACTAATTTATATTAGTATAGATTTAGGTCGGGGCCGGGGGAGACAGAGACTGCTCTTACAGGCTTCTACCATTCAAGAGAGGAAGTCAGGAATTCCAAACCCAGTGTAATTACTATTTAAAAATAGGGAGGTTTCCAACCTGTGAACTTCCCCATGTTTGATACCACAGGTGGCCCCTGGCTAATTCTTGCCTAGAATCTTTCCGAAAAGGATGTTTCAACTTTCAGCATAGCAAACCAGGGAAGCTAGAGAGGCTGCATTCGAATTCTGAAGTTTGTTTCACAAACGAGAAAACAAGCGTGGAGAGGTCAAGGAAGTTGCCCTAACTTCACACAGCCAAAACATAACCCTTGGGAGCAGAGGCTACCGAAGTAAGATGCAAGAGGTAAATCCAAAGTTCTTGAAATAAAATGTTAGATCGTGTATTTTCCTGACCTCATGTTAAATGTTTGTCAATTTGTGACAGTATATTAGTCAAGAAGGCTTATTATACATTATAAATACTCAAGAATTTAGGCTACATGTTCAAAAAATACTTACACATATTAAAAACAGGTACATGCATAAACTTTTAGCCACTGGCTTATCCTGAGAGGTCCCGCTCAGGACTGTGTCCCCGAGGGCTTGTGGCAGGGGGACACTGGACTGATTCAGGACTTCAGTAGCTGGAGGGTCCCATGGGTCACCCCAGACACAGCCCTGTGCTGGCTGCTAGCCCACTTTGGTGGATCTCAAACTGAACGCCAAAGCCCTGCCTCTGCCCTGCTGTCGGCAGGCATCTGGATGCTTCCTCCTTCTGCTCCAGCAAACATTACCAGTATAGCTCTCTCCTCCCCATCAACTCCTCTCCTGCCCCAGTCTCCAGTTCTACCCCTCCCTTTCCGACTCACTTTGCCTGACCAGCCCCAAGCTCAGATCCCAACCCTGCCTACCCCACAAGGCAGATGAGCAGGATCAAATTTATGCCCAGTGGCACTGTCTGAGCTTTGTCCTCTAGTTTTATTAGCTCCATCTGATAAAACAAGCAAGAATTACAGACTTGACCTTAAAAGTCCACTTTAAGCCCCATGACTGCAGGGCTTTATTTTGTTCAGTTCTGTGGTATGCCTGGCACAAGGTAAGCACTCCAACATCTACTGAAGGAATGAATGAAATGCCAGCTCCAATCCCCAAACTGGCTGCACTGGGGAAAAATTTTCTTCAGGAAATTGAATTCTACCTGCATCGTATCAAACAAGGACAGAGTGAATTCAGAGGCCAGTCCTGTTGGAAAGCCATCACTTTAATGAGAACTTCTCCCGTGCTGACTCCCTCCCCTCAGAAGACTCTATTCCCGTTGAAAGCCAGTATGTTCTACTCCCCAACCGACTCCCAAACTCCAGATACCGCGGTCTTCCATCTTCAGAGCTCCAACCGCAGCGCGCATATTATGTGGAGGGAGGGGAAAGACCTGATAGGAAAAAAAGCATTGACGACATGCCCCATGGTTCATTTCTGGGTTTCTTCCCAGGCCACTCACAACCTCCAAAATACGGTCCAACAGTTGGCTTGCACTTCTGTCACAAACTGTTCACAGACTGCCCACATCTCTGACTCACACCAGGTGTCCTCCCCGCCGGCACAGGCAAGGCCTGGTGAGGAGGACACCCCCAGCCTTTCCCGATACTAATAAATAACCCCTCGGTCGGAGCAGCACTGGAGGCTGGCTCGGGAACCATCCAGTACTACCGCTGTGGGGCCAGGCCTGTCTCATAGCCCTCTGTCTTCATGTCATTGAGCCCTAGCTCCTCGTTTTGGTCAAATGTGCGCTTATAATGCTCCACCTTCATCTCAGGATCGTCTTCGGGTGCATACACATTCTGCAAGGCCAAGGACAGACAATCAGTGCCTGTGCCACCCAGCTATCTGCCCCCTCCCCACACCGGGTAGCTTCCAACTCCCACCTTCCAGAAAACTTAAGAAGCAGTTTTTTATTCTAAAGGCCTCCAATTCCCCATAGCTGGGCTCAACTAGCGAGCAGCAACAGAACCCAACACTAGCGAGCAGCAACAGAACCCAACAGAGTCCCAAGAACGGGTCTGTCCAGCCTGAGGCAAATTTACAAAACAGTCTAAAAAACCTATCTGCACCTTCTTATGAAGAGTACCACAACACTCTTAATCAGAGAGACCTTAAACAGTTCTGCCTGACCAGTAATAACTGCTCGGTAAATGTTAAAGTGATTATAAATCACCAGAATCTCTCTCCAGTCAGTTCAAAGCCTCTCAGGTTTCCTATTTCAGCCTCTGGACGAGGCAGCACTTCTCCTCACTCCACACAACTCCATCGCTAGGGACAAGACCTGAACTAGAGAAAGAAGGAGCTTAGAGGTATCTTCCTCCCTCCCCCACCCTTTGACATACACTTATAGCCCCTCCTGCCTGCCCTCACTTCCTTAGGTCTCAAATTCTAAGAGGTTCCTTGATAAAGAGCAGTTCATTTAGAATCAAGTCTCCAGCTTCTGGAGAAATAATACATATTCAGGGAAGGTCAGAAAATAGATGAACTATCAGGGAAGGCTGACCGTACCTGCAAGTAGCTGTTTCCTGCTGGATCATTCATAATCAAGTGGGCCTTCATGTTACCCTCAAGGATCTAAACAAAACAGAATACAGCACATAAATTTTACATCACTCCGGGTAGGAAGGGGCTGGTCTACCAGACAAGAACCAACCCAATTTATGTGGCAGAATCCCCCAAAATTTTAGAAACTGCTGAAATGAGGTACCTCTCGAAGTGGAGTGGAGAAGACCTAAAAGAAAGACTGTATGCAAGTTACTTAAGAAGCAATGGTGACATCCCGGACCTCATCTCCCATTCTACACAGGCCAACAACTGCCCTTTCCCCACCCCAGCAGAAAACTGCAGGATTTATGCTATGGCCTAGGGGGCGCTGGCCTAGTTGAGGGGTGGAGGCACAGCAAGCAAGACCAGAAGATTAAGAACAGGCTGTTATTAGGAGAGATACATACCAAGCCCTCTTCCCACACTCAGCTCTCAGAACACTGGCAGCCAAGTGGCCCTCCTCTGGCCAGGAAATGGCACACCCGCTGATGGGGTGAGCAGCCCGAGGGAAAACCTAACGACGCTGGCACTGGGGTTTCAGCTCAACAAAGGGCTAAGCTAACTCCCTCTCCAAGGAGCCCAAGGTGAGTGAGATTCACCTCCACGCCGGTGTTTCAGCCCTCTACTTTTAAGCTGACAAGGACTATACCTGAGCAAAGCCCCCAACCTTGGAAAACAAAAAGTCAAGGGGGAAAAAAAACTTAAGAGGAAATGGAAACTATGCAAGAAAAAATAAAACATCAAAACAAGACAAACCAGCATGAACATTCTCAAGAGAAAAAAAAAAAAAACACTCCATTCTTAAAACAACAGGATACTACTCAGAGAAGGGAGGAGGGAGGAGGGAGAGTATTCAAAGACCAAAACAAAACAACCACTTGGAAAAGTAGTGTGAATGAAAAACCCAACTGCAGCTACTAGAGCGCTCCAACGAAACAAGGGAGAACACCCGAGAAAGAAGAAGACACGGCCTGTCGGAAACCAGGAGACCCCCCCCCAACAAGTTGGTTGGATGTTTAGGAGGAGGCAGGACAGGGATGTGGCCTCCTGCCCACCGGCAGCCCCCCCCGGGCCCACAAGGACGGAAGGGCCAGAGTCATCTCACCTGGTCTAACTTCTGGCTAAACTCCTGCAGCTTCTCCATCCGGCCAGGATTGGAACTGTCCCCCAGTGTGAAGGGGTTCTTGGTCACCTGCAATACACGGCATCCGAACTGCTAGAATACCCGGTGTGACCCCTGAGCTGGTGGGGAATGGCAGGACAGGGCCTAGAACACCAGCATTGTGCCCTGGGCAGCCGCTGCTCAGGGCACAGAGATTAACCTGCCAAGATGACAACTGGCAGTGAACCATAAGGTGTTCCTCCCGCATGAACTCTCGTTCTAGTTTGAAGAAGATATGCAAAGTACAGTCTACGAAGACAAAATGCCTGACCACTGGGAATCAGGTAAGTACAATGATTCAAGAGAATAAACGGGCTAAGTCAACACACATGCCTATACGTGTTGGGGAGTTTCAGGTGCTGGAAGGACCCACCTCCCCGCATTTTACGTTGAAATGAGCGACCTACCCCAAACCACAAAATAGCTACACGGTCCCAGAGAGAAGCCTGGGAGTCTCCATTCAGAATTCCCATCACCTTATCTTCACACTCCAAACTAATATTTAAGTCTCTTAAAATCTGCTTTAGGGCAAAGAAACCCCCAGTTAAGAGCTCCAAACACCAGGACGTGTGCGGCCTTCTAGCCCCCCCCCCCAAGCCACAGAGCTGAAGCGGCCGTCCACTGTACTCAGGGGACTCACCAGTTCCCGGATGTCTTTCAGGAGCCCCTCCAGTGTGGTGAACTTGCCCCCGAGGACGGCCATTCCCAGTTCAAATTCCAGCTCTGGGATTTCCACACTACATGTCTCAGACTGGGAGAGGAGAGGTCAAATTAGGCTTCAGAACAGGAGGCCCTTAGAAAAGGCTAACCAGAGTCGTCCTGCCAAATTAATACCGCCACGGACAGTCTGGGGAAAGAGCTGCCCCAGTTCTCGCCGACGCTCCTGTTAAAGCCAGGCTCATGCCTCTCCGTGTGAACCACAGAAATGGAGCCAGTCTAATAAAGTGACATTCTGAGTCATGGCCCCAAGCTGCCAGGTATGCTGTCATTAGAGATCAGACACAAAGGCCCTTACAGACACTGGAGACAAAAAACTGTCAAGTCATCAGAGAGTTTATGGATTTCACCTTCTGAATCTGTACTTCCTGGCATGGATTAACTCTGCTTAGGGATCCTGAAACCAAGGGAAGTTAGATGGTACCACACGATCCCAGAACATAATTTTAAAAATGCGACAATTTCCCCTAGATAGAGACACCCATGCAGGGCAGACAGACGCTTTCCTAAGCAGGATGTTACCTTGAGCACGTCTCTGGTCAAATCTGAGGGTTGTGTGATGTGGAAGGTGATCCTGGTGCCCAAGGGTTCTATGGCGCCTCCAGATTTCACCTGCACAGGCAACAGTCGTCAGGAACAGCAGCAGAGAAGATGGGGTCCTCCCCTGGGACCCGGGAGACCTCAGAGCGGGGTAAAGTTTAGCTCTCCGATCAGGCCACTAGCAGCCACCAAGGACAGAGCCTTCTAAACCAGGAGGGACAGAAGGCACCCAAACCGAACACCAAGAGCCGGCCAGGAGCCTGCCAAAACTTACCCCAAACTGCCAACAAACTCTAAATTTACCTTTTAAAACAAACTGACTCTTGAGGATGAAAAGGACTCTCAACTGCATCCACCATGTGGATGTACCTTATAATATTCCGGGTTCAGAATTTAAATAGTTTAAAGAAAAGTAAGAATTTAAACAGCTTATTGCTTGAATACACTCAGGGGAAGGTAATGTACAACCCTCCAAAGCAGCCAATTCTATTTTCAGAGAGATCTAGAAAACTGTTTATTATGGAGTCAAAATGTGCTTCCCTGCACTTCCAACCCTTTAAGAGGTGGGTCAAAAAAAGGGTCTCTCGGGGCGCCTGGGTGGCTCAGTCAGTTAAGCGTCCGACTTTCGCTTAGGTCATGATCTCGCGGTTCGTGGGTTCGAGCCCCGCGTCGGGCTCTGTGCTGACTGCCAGCTCAGAGCCTGGAGCCTGTTTCAGTCTGTGACTCCCTCTCTCTCTGACCCTCCCCTGCTCACGCTCTCTCTCTCTCTCCTAGAAATAAATAAAACATTTAAAAAAAAAAAAAGTCTCTCAAAAAAAAAAAAAAGAGACAGCAAGTGAGCAAGCGTACACCCCTATCTTCCGTATAACCAATCTTTAAGTATAACCAATCTTTAATGTCTTAAATGAGTTACAGTATCTTTAGCTTTTTCTTCACTAATTCCCAGTTCAGTTCCTTCAAGGGTGCCTCACCCTGCCCAAAATCGAAAAGAAAGACCCAGCTTCCTCGCACCTCATCCCAGAGCAGATTTAGGACAGATCGAAGTTAAACAGGGGTTACCTCATTGGTCCGATGGCCACAGCTGTCACAGTTGGTTGCCATGATGATAACCTCCTTAAAGTGGGGGATTTCTGGAAGATGGGAGTTAAGGAAATCTGCTTCCAGGAGAGCAAGGGCATCTTCTGGGGAAGAACAAAGCCGAACCCTAACCACAGCTTCTAGTCCTAGGACTACAGAAAATAAACAGACCACAAGCAGCAGCCTGACTCAGTTCTACAGAAGAGGGCATGGTCGCAACCCATGGCAACCCTGTTCACAAATATTTGAAGACGGGACTCAGGCCAAACACAGGACCCTAGAAACCAGGGCCACATTCTTTCTTTAAACGCCAAAGCCACGGTGCACAGTCTCATCAAAGGTGACATCCTCCTCATCACTTGGAATCAAGCGCGTGCTCTCCCTGAAGGGAATACCCCTCCCCAGCCTGTATAGTCTTCACGCTCAAGGCAGATGAGCCCAACTGCTCGACCAAAGATACGAACTAGCTTCATGTTGGTCTGAGCCGGAGCATTGCACTCTGGACAGTTTGTGTTGAACTGCAGCACCTGGAACACAACACGGGGGTGTAGGGTGAGCCCAGCTCCGGCTAAAAACATCATGCAGTGGGTGAGCCGGCAGTCGCCCATGTTGGTGGTGAGAGACTGAGCAGGAGTATCCGCCCACAGATCTGCTCCTTCCTCCGCAGCAGCCCATGGCACTCACTTCGTTTCTGAGATCTTCCTCTTCTGGCTCCTGTTCTGGTGCCTCAGCCTAGCGTAGCAGAGATACAGATCACACGTTGGTGCATACACCTCAGCGTCCCCAACACCCTGCCTCGGGGTGACAGAAAAGACTCTGGGCTGCCACCTTCTGCGTTTAACAGAGAAACCAGGAAGCAAAGCCCCAGTGCAGGGAAGAACAGAGCTTAAGATAGGATCACAGTCTCCAGCAACCCTTACTGTACAGTTTATCCTGAGTCTTGACGTGAGCTAGAGAAGATGCACAGCCTGTGGAGACGGGCTATGCAGGGCGGCAACCACAAAGCAAGATGCACTGATTCCAAGCAATCCAGAGTGCAAGGTAATGCCAGCCCATTCCTCCGGCCTCTTCGGTCTACTTACCTGGAGCCCCAGCAGCTCTTCCTGCTGTGCGGTCCGGTTATAGTGTGTGATCACCAGGGCATGATCTTTCTGGGGAGCGTGTGGGTTTTCCACAAAGCTGTTCCCGGAGGGATCATCAATGATCTGACAGATGGGTGAAGAGGGAGTCAACACAACAAGAAATGACATCTGGTCCTTCAGCTACCATTAGACCTCTCCAGCATCAGTGGGAAACTCTCTCCCAGACAGGCTTAAGGGTCTCTCCTTCCCCGAATCTGGGGCACCTAGAGTTCCCCAGTACTCACCAGAGTGAAAGGAGAGGCCACTTGCTTTAGCTCTTTCAGTTTGACGATGAACTCGTCGATTCTTTCTGCTACGGCTTCTTCGTTTGCCTGACGTGAACAGATGGTAAAAAGCATTAGCCCTGATGACAGACCCCACTTCCTGTGAACCCCACATCACCTCCGTCAGGAGGTCACCACGCGTCTTAACATAAGTGGGAACAGCCAGACTCAGACTTCACAAGAAGATACAGCATATAAGTTTGGTTGAGCCGAACCAGCTTCAATTTCTCACTCATTCAACCACACAGCCCAGGCTCTCATGCCAGGTTAGAAATACAATGGTATATAAACCTCTCATGTATATCAGTACATACAACAGTATATATGTCCTCTCAGGGGGCTCCTCAGCCAGTTAGGAAGACAACGGATTAAATATACAACTATATTACTCCTGTCATAATAAATACACAGTACAGTGGAACGCTCAGGAAGTAGAGATAAATCCAAGGCGATCGGGAAAGGCTCTCCAGAGGTAGGTAGTATCATACTGCCTGTCTGAGACGAGGTCTGACTCTACACCGGGGAAAGGGAAGTGGAAAGGATGGGAGACCCAACACAGGCAACATCCTGGCAGCTACGGCATCACCATGTGCTCCCCCCAGAAGTTCTCCTGCATCCAGTCAGAGACAGTTCAGTGCACGGGAAGCTGCACGCTCTGTCCCGACATCTCTCTAGATATGTCGTTATCCCTTGTGTTGCTCCCATCAGAAAGCCCCGGCTTACCCTCCGTGTGGGCTGATCCTGCTCCAGGCCAGCGATAGCGCGGTTGATCAATCCCTCGACAGTGGTCAGGGCTGGTGAATAAGAACAAGAGACACGTGAGTCTGGCCGATGCTATCAGTGCGTGTAGGACTCTGAGCAATTCACTTGAACTCTCCGGGCTTTGATTTCAGTCGTAATGCGAGGAGGCCTGGAACAAAGGTCCGTTCATGTGTGACAACCGTGATGCTAAGACTCTATAATATGCACGTCACAGTCGCACTGTCCCACTCTACTGTCTCAAGCTGTTTGAGCTGAGCTTTCAGTTGATGCGGCACCAGTGAAGACCGCAGCGACAACATGGCCAAACCCATACACCAGCCACCAGGCCCGGCACCAGGGTGTTTGCAGGAAAGCAAGACTGCAGCCGGGCGTGAACAGCCCAGCCACCCTGACCTTATACCTACCCCCCTTCTGACTGAAGGCCGGAATTTCAAAATCCAGCTCCGGGATCCTGGTGGTGGCAGAGTCCGTTTTCACCACTTCTCTGTTCATGTCCTGGGCAGAAAGAAAAGCTTTCAGTCCAGACAGACCAGCAGTACAGTTTCTTAGGAAATACTAGACCCCAGCCCTGCAGCTTCTTCCTCTCTCGGTGGCAGGGGGTCCAGACTCCTCCCACCAAACAGGAGGTGCGAGAGCCCAGCTGCCCAAATACTGAGTACTATTCATAACAACCACTACTCATTTCGTTCCCGCGGACAAAATAAAATGACAAAGCACTTTCACAAGCCTCATCTGACCCGAACATCTGACAGCACCAACACCATTTTACAAAGGGGGAAACTGAGGCTTGGGCACATAGGAGTATTCATTCGCGGCCGCGCCACCTAGACCAGAGCTCCGACTCCGGTCCCCAAGCCTTCTCTTAAGACACTAACTAGGGCACCTGCTCTGGGGTCCTCTCACCTCCTGGGTCCTGACGGTCAAAGCGTAGCGCACTCCCTGATCCTGGATCCTGCCTGCCGAATGGATCTCCGTGTTGCTCCAGCCACAGTGCTCACAGGAAAAGGAGCTCACGATGATTTCTCTGAAGAAGGGGATCTTGGTGAGGAGGAGGCGCGTCGTGCCCTGAGAAAGCATAAAGCCGCTAGAAGGAACCAACGCAGCCCCAGTTCCCCGTCTACCGACTCCCGGGCGTGCCTCGCCTCCGGGTCCCCAACGGGGCCCAACAGGGTCGCCAAACCCCCCGCCCTCCCCCGCTTCAGCTCAACCTCCCGCTGCCTGGGGCCGCGCCCCCGCCTCACGTTGCGGTAACAGTTCATGCACAGCGACTCGATCTCGGTGGGCTGCTGCTCCTCGTCCTCGGCGCTGATTGGCCGGAACAAGTGCTCGGGGGCTGGAGCCTGGGCCCGGGCGGGTGAGGGGGCGACAGCAGCCGCCGGGGGCCCAGGCTCCACGGCCCCGCTGGCCGCCATCTCCACCACGCGCAGCTCAGGCCTCCACTTCCGGCTTCCGCTCCCTTCGTGGCCCCACCCCACTCGTCACTTCCGCTCGCTGCCGCCCCGCCTTTTCTTAAAAAGGCCGCAGACTTTTGGGCCCTAAGGAACCGTGTCTGGTAAGGTTTCCGCATTGCTGGGATTTTATGGTCCAGACTTCCAAAGCCAGCTGGATTCAGGCTTTGCCTCCACCTCAGTTCACGCATTGCTTCCCCGCAGGACGTCCTCTCAGACCCAGGACATTGGGTTTTGCTCCTTCCCAATAGCCCCATCCTATAGGATTCTAACTATTGTCCATAAATACAAGAGCCTTGATGGCAAGGGGCTTGGCTTGCCCTGAACCCACAAGGAGGTGCGGTCTCACCTGGGCTCTGGCTCCGATCCACTATTGGGCCAGACATTTGCTTCGGTTATAGATTCCCCTCCCTCAGTCCCTCAATCACTCTTTTCCCTTCTGTTCTCACTCCCTATTTCTGTCATAAACACCTGCCCAAATTCCAACCTCAAATACACAGCCCTCATTTCTACTCCCACCCCCTCATCCCCAACACATCAAACCCAGGCTGATTCATCCCTCCTGGTTTCCTAACAACAACAAAGACACTTTTTTTTTTTTTTTTTTTTTTTTTTTTGGGCAAACCCTCCTTTCCGGTGTCTCCTCTCCCTGGGCAACTCTCATCCAGTTCTGTCGTTGCTAAATCAGGGAAGAGGAAGGGAAGTCAGGGAAGAGGTCTAGCCTGCAGGTATGATTAGGCCAAATTCATATGGGTGCTGAGAACTCTGTGCCGGGCAGCCTGCAGCAGGAGGAAAAGGTGCTGGACAGGACATTTCCAAAGGTGCCAGATGGGGTGTATTTACTCTCTCCTCTTCCCCTCCATTTCACCCATCCCCAATTTCACAGTTCCCAGAGAGATCTACGAGGATCATTGTTGCCCCTGTGAACCTGTATACGGGGAATGGTGGCTGAAGATTTGGAAGTCCCAAGAAAAGGTCCATCATACAGAGGCCATTCAAAATCTGGAACAGGAGAAGCAAGGGAGACAGGCCACCTCAGGAGCCTGCACTTCATGCACACTATCTCGTGATAAGGTTAGCAAACAATGCAGATGCCGGGGGAGGATCTGTAACCCAGGACCACACCCACGCATGACAGACAGCAGTCATCTAAGGCAGAGCCTAGCCAAAGCTAGAGCCCTCTGCCAGACCTGGACTGGTAGGGGGTCCCTGAGACAGAGCAACGAGGGACTGGAATGAGTGATGCGTGTGAGGCCACTCTTTCAGACACAACCCAAACAAGAATCACACCAGGCAAATATGCGTCCACCATACGCCTCTATTTCATTTGAGTCAGAAGTCTAGGCTTCAGCCTGGGAGTCAGAAGTGAGGGGCCCCAGATGGAGAGGACACAGAGTAGGCTTCCCCGTGGGTTAAAGATGCCCGCACAGTCTGGAGGGTTTGGTTCAGTGTTTCCATGTAGAGCTACGTAATGTATGGATGGATACAGGCTCTGCTCCCTCCCATCACAGCCCCCACCACCTGTACCCACCAGCATCATACCCAGCAGAGGTATACACACACTTTCATATGATCTCATCATATTTTCCTCCCTTCTCCCTTCCCGTCTCCCAATAGAAGCTGTCATGGCAGCCCTGGAGAGAAAAGAGCTCCTCTCCGTAGACCAGCTGTAGCAGCGGCCTCCAGGTGGCCAGAAGTGATCAGAGTCAAGTCCCAGGAAGAAGAGGCACAGGCTTCCAGCACCATGGCAACAGGCTTGCACATAGTTACCTGCACACAGAATGCCTCTCTCCCTCCCCACTCCCACCATCCCTGAATGGAGCAACTTATGAGGATTCCCAAATGAACACGGGAAGCTGGGTTTGCAAAGCCTGGTGAATGTAATGCATCCGGATGGGGGAATCCCAGGAGGCTGGATATTCCAGGGACAAGAGTCCCTTTGGTGGCCACGCCTATCCCGTGCAGGGCCCTCCACCCTCTGCCCAACAGGCCAGTGTCAAGGGCTGGGCCACGACTGGGGGTGGGCTCAGATCCTGGGCTCAAACACGAAGCCTGGAAGTGGGCCTGGACACGTAGACCATCAGGGCTCCTCTTGATGGCCGAGACCATGGTCATGAAGGCTGTAGTTGATGTCTTCCCACAGGTCTTCGAGACGAGCCTGCAGCTTGCTCAGGGCCTTGCCACTGTCAGCTTGGAGAAACTCTGGAGCGAAGGCACTGTGACCCGGAGGGGGCGG
The DNA here is from genome assembly GCF_003009895.1 of Hyaena hyaena. Classification (NCBI taxonomy): domain Eukaryota; kingdom Metazoa; phylum Chordata; class Mammalia; order Carnivora; family Hyaenidae; genus Hyaena; species Hyaena hyaena. The sequence goes on along the minus strand of NW_024080669.1, from coordinate 3,747,092 downwards.
CGCCAGCTGCAGCTGGACCTCCTGGGTCTCTCGGTCAATGGCACGGGTGAAGTCGGCGATCTGCAGGAAGGTGTCGTGGCGGAAAGCCTGGAGCCGCTGGCGCACTTCCTGGGACAGCACCTGAGGGTCCCGGCTGATCGCCTCCACCGCGCCATCATCGGCGCGGGCGCCGGCGAAGGCGCCGAGCTCTTCGCGCAGCTGGTCCAGGTTCTGCTGGATGCGCGCGCGCAGCGCCTCGGCCTTGAGCGTGAGCTTGCGCGAGAGCGTCTGCACGCAGCGGCTGAGGCGCGCGGGGCTGGCGGCGGCGTGCGCGGCCACGCGGCGGTGCAGCTCCTGCACGTGGCGCCCGATGCCGCTCACCAGGCGCTCGGCATAGGGGTGGAAGAGCGCCTGGACGCGGCCGGTGTGGTGCACCACGAGGCTCCGCAGCTCCCGCAGCAGGCCCCGCGCCTCGTCCACGCCGCCCCGCAGCTGGGCCTGGGTGCCCTCCCCGACCACGCGCAGCTGCGCCTGCAGCTCGTGCACGCGCAGCGCCACCTGCTCCATCAGCTCCGCGGCGTAGGGCTTCAGCTGCCGCCGCAGGCCCTCCAGGTTCCAGCCCACTTGCTCGCGCGCCTCCGCCATGAAGGGCTCCAGGCGCGCCCTCACCTCCGCCAGCTCCTCCTGCAGCCGCCGCCGCACGTCCACCGCGTCCCGGGGCAGCGCGGGAGGCTCCCTCGCCTGCCCACGCAGAGGGCCCAGCTTTTCCAGGAACTTGTCTATATTGCTGAGGTCTTGCTCAAGGCTGTCTTTCAGGCTCCTGGGGAAGGGGACAGACACCCAGGCCGTCAGACTTCTGGCCCCGTCATCGCCTTCGCCGCGGAAACCTCACTCACCGATCATCTGGGGAAACCAAGGATGCAGGGCCGTGGCTCTAGTCCGACCTCTGGACCAACCACGTAAGTACAAACACACGGCACATGCACACCCAGACCAGAGCTGCCCCAGGAAACACAGATGCCCCCGGACTCTCGCATATTCCTTTCATTCTGGGAACATGGTGGGGTCCTCTCTGCAGCTTCCTGTCCCACCGCCCCAGTGGGCAGGGGGGCTGCATAGCCCAGGAAGGCTGAATGGGATGAAAGCACAATTCGGGGGCGCTCGGGTGGCTCAATCTGAGGAGCATCCGACTTCAGCTGGCTCAAGATCTGCTGGCTTGTGGGTTCGAGCTTCATATTGGGCTCTGTGCTGACAACTCAGAGCCTGGAACCTGATTTGGATTCGGTATCTCCCTCTCTCTATGCCCCTCCCCTGCTTGTACTCACTCTCCCTCTTTCTCAGAAATAAATAATCATTAAAAAAAAAAAAAAAAAAAAAAACCTAGCACAATTCAGTTCCTCGGCGCCGACGAGGACAAAGGGGATTAGGAATCGGAGGCGGCCGGCACAGCTCAGCGGTCCCCTCCCTGCACCCACACGCCTTGTCCTAGCCACTCACGCGGGCTCCCATGCCAGCTTCTGCCGCTGGACCTGCTCCGCCTTGCCTTTGTCCCCGCTGCTCTGGCTGAAGTAGTCCCAGAAGCCTTTCTGTGTCTGGGCGCTTGCAAACGCTGTGGACAGGGATGGAGTAGTTAGGGGCTATGCTCCCCCCACTGGGTGGACGGGACCGTCAGTCCAGCCTCCACCCACCCTTCCGCGTTGAAGTCGGGGCTGGAAACCCACCTGGGAGCAGAGCCAGAGCCCAGGTCAGAAGGGCAGTCATGCTTGCCATTGTCTACTCGGAAGGAAGACGAAAGGAGGCCTGGTTAGGGTGAAGAAGCCAAGGAAGGGGCATCTCCCAGATTTGCACCAAGGGACCCTGCTCCAGGGGCACCCTGCCCCATCTGTTAACCCTTCAGTGGGGTGTGTGGAGCACAGGGCTGTTGGGGCTGACGAGGACTGATCTAGGTGAGCATGGCTGGGAGAGGAAGCGGGGGCAGGGAGGAGGGCTTCTTTATCACCTGGGCCACACAGTATGGAGTGTGGAGCTTGAACTGCTTTGTAAAGGTCCCCCTCCCCCTCCCATCCCCCAGGAGCAGCCACTTCTGCCACCACGCACCCCCTTGGTCATCCACCTTCCTGACTCCCACCGTATGGCTGGGAAGCTGAGTGCTCTGAGGGGGAAGAAGCAACCCAGTCAAAGCGCTTCTAGAGGATGCCCTTGGTCCTTGCCTTCCACCCCCAGCTCTCTGCTGAGACCTCTGCAGTCCCCTCCCTTGGGACTCTGACCCCCCTCCCGCCACCCGGCTGCTGCTCACCTGCTCAGTCCTGGGCACAGAGAGCAGACATTCAGCTTTATACTCCAGAGGCCTGGGCCTCTGGCAACAGTTGCCCTGAGTAAATACCACGTGGAGGTTCAAAGAAGGATGACCTCAGCTGCCTCCCAGCGCTCACCTTCTGCCCTTCCCTGGCACCCAGAGGGTTAATGAGTCCCCAGTATAGTATGGGGGGAGGCCTCTCCAGCAGAAGAGTGTGGAGTAAGGCTGACCTCCTCACCCGGTTCTCCCCAAGCCCTGTGACCTTCAACCGTCCCACTGACCAGAGGGCTGGCCCACCAGCAGAGAAGAGCCTCTCTACTAAGGGCCCTGCTCTTACTCAACTGCCCAGAAGGCCCTGTGCCCCAGCCAGACGGGGACAGCGTCCAGGGGCCGGGCGGAACTGAGCGGCTCTGGCCGGCTTCACCACCAGCTACTCAGGCAGCCTGGGGAGAGCCAGCACGTACAGAGTTAAGGACACCCCCAGCCTCTACTTATGACAGAATCCTGGAACTGCAGGGAACTCAGATGTGACAGGGGGAAGACGAGATGGTTAGGGGCACCTGGGCCCAAAGAATTCGAACAAGAGGAGGATTCTTCGCACAGGTTTACTCCACCCCCAGGGCCTCTGAAGAGGGGAAGCCAGAGAGCCCAGACCTTAGTGTGACGACTAGCCTACACCATAGACTTAACCACACATTCCTGAACTCCTGAGTTTTGCCCCTGAATGTACCCTGAATCGGTCCCCTCTCCTCCATTTCCATTACCAGCCACATCACAGCCCCACTTGCCTCTCGCCTTGATCGCATCCATAGCCTCAGTTTGAAATTTCCTATCCCTTGGTGAAATTATATTCTCTCTCTCTCTCTTTTTTTTTTTTTTTTTTCAGACTTAGTTTGTATAAGTTAGGAGTAGTTAGAATTACCATACCATCCAGCAATCCCACTTTTGGATATATACCCAAAAGAACTGAAAGCAGGAATTAGAGCAGGTATCTGTATGCCCATGTTCATACACCGTCACTCACAACAGTCAAAAAGTGGAAACAGCCCCAAGTGTCCATTGACAGATGAGTGGATAAGCAAAATGTGGTACCGATACACATTAACGGTGCATTATGTAGCCTTAAAAGGGAAGGAAATTCTGATACATGTTACAACATGGAAGAATCTTGATGACATTATGCTAAGTGTAATAAACCAGACACACAAGGACGATCTTGTAAGAGTCCACTTAAATGAAGTACTTAAAATAGTCAAAGGCAGAGGCAGAAAGCAGATTAGAAGTGACCAGGGGCCGGGAGAGGGAGGAAGAGATAACATTGTTTAATGGCATAGAGCTTCTGTTTGGGAAGATGCAGAAGTTCTGGAAGTGGTTACTAGTGGTCTTTACACAACAGTGTGAATGTACTTAGCCACCGAATGGTTGTGCACTTAAAAATGATAGTTTTCATGGTGCCTGGGTGGCTCAGTTGGTTAAGCATCTGACACTTAGTTTGGGCTCAGGTCATGAGCTCCTGGCCATGGGATGGAGCTCTGTGTAGGGTTCTGTGCTGAGCGTGGAGCCTGCTTAGGATTCTCTCTCCCTCTCTCTGCTCTTCCCCATTCTCAAAAATAAATAAATAAACATTTTTTAAAAAATGATGATTTTCATGTTATGCATCTTTTACCATATAGTTTTTGAAAAAGCATTTTTGGTACCCTAATGTTTTTCACGGAGTCTGTGATACATAATATAGCTGCACTATAGTATCTGTTTGTAAGTTAGTATCATCACCACCCCTTCTAAGGTCTCGTCCGTCATGCAGAAGAGACACCTGGAGCCATTTTCCCAGAATCCCTTTCCCCCTAGAGGCCTAGGGTAGAGTCAGTGAGAAAGGCAAGAGGAGAGACTGTTATTCTTCACCAGTAGTTGCAGGAAGATGCGTAGGCAGGCAGACGGGTTGTAAAGCAGCTTCGGGATGACCTTGTGAAGGATCACCCTCATTTGTTTTGCAGGCTTAGATGATTAGGTGAGCTTCTCATTTGTAGCTACTAACAGGTGAATTTTTTGAGCATCTCTCCTTCAAGCACAAGCTGAGCTGGTCACTCCTCCAGCACTGCCAACAGCTTTATAATTAACTCTCTATATGAAAGCCTTTCGTACATGAAATACATAGAGTGGCTTCTGTTTGTCTGACCAAATCTACAGTAATACAATAGGTGGATGCAAGACACACTCGCGCTTCCCTATTTGATGCACTAAAACCTGTCGTTTTAGTTTCTGTAACATTTGGGTTGGTTGATGGTCTTTGTACACGTGTATGTGTTATATGCTTTGTGTGTAGAACCATTTGAAATAATGGTAGACAGCAAACATCTCCTAAGAGTAAAGACAGTTCTTTTTTTAAAAAAAAGTTATCCTTATTTTTAAATTTTTTAAATATTTATTTTTGAGAGAGAGCGAGAGAGAGAGAGAGCGAGCAGGGGAAAGGCAGAGAGAGAAGAGACACAGAATCTGAAGCAGGCTCCAGGCTCTGAGCTGTCAGCACAGAGCCCAATGCAGGGCTCGAATACATGAACCACGAGAGTCAAACGCTTAACTGACTGAACCACCCTGGTGCCCCAAGAATAAAGACAATTTTACATAAACACAATACTACTATAACACCATGAAAATTAACATAATTCTTTAGTATCACCTAACATATACTAAATATTCAAAGTTTCCCAACTCTCCCAAAATGCCATTTGTATCTATTTTTTCCTTTTTTTATTCTTTTTAAATTCATGATCCAACGCATTATATCAGATTGTTATGCCCCTATGATCTTTTTTTTTTTTTTTCATTTAGAAAGTACTCCCCAACCCTTAACATTCACTTCTTTCAAAGAGTCCAGGGGAGATATCTTGTAAAATATTCTGGATTTGACTGACTGTTTCCTTACCATTACATTCAGGTTAAACATTTTTGGCTTGCATCTCTGGATGTGAAAAGAAATTTCCTAAAAGCTCTTGCTTACAGAAGAAATCAGCTACTACATGAAGATGGGAGGATATAATCTTTTTAAAAAATTATGAGTTTTGCAGATAATATTTGATTCAAGCAAGGATCATCAATGACGGGTAAAACCATAATGTGAAAAATTATTGGGCAAAGGGACACTCACATGCCTTCAAAGTATCACCCCACAGACTGATGACTTACCAATTACTAAGATGTGTTTTTACAATGAAGAAATCTGGTGGATCATTTTAACCAAGTGATCAAACTGAGCACCACCAAATAGTGAGAAAACCTGACACTTTGTACCCCCAGATGTGGAGAAATGAGAAGGACCCAGCTATGAGATATTTTAAACCAGATTATTTCCACATGAACCTGTTTGCATTTCCTTTTTCTTCATGTTTCTCTGTTGCTTAGTATCTGATATTCTCAACTGAGTTTTTAGAAGAGAGTTACCCATTTGGGTTTGTTGTTATTTTTTTAACCCAGGAATTGCCAACATAATCTGGGTGTTGAGTAAATGAAGATGGCCAAACTGACAGCTGATTTGTCAGCAATGTATCTTCCAAAAGACTGAAGGTAAATTAAGGGCCAACCAAGAGTTATACTCAAGGGGTGCCTGAGTGGCCCAGTCGGTTGAGCATCTTGACTTTGGCTCAGGTCATGATCTCAAAGTTCGTGAGTTCGAGCCCCACATCGGGCTCTGTGCTAACAGCCCAGAGACTGGAGCCTGCTTTGGATTCTGTGTTTCTCTCTCTCTCTGCCCCTCCCCCACTCACACTCTGTCTCTTGGCTCTCTCTCTCTCTCAAAAATAAACAAACATTAAAAATATTTTTAAAAAAGAGAATTATACTCAAGTGAATTATTATTATTCAAGTGTAACAAGTTAACTTCAGAGAAGGACCTAGATCATTGGTTACTCACAAATACTAAAAACAAAAGGAAACTCAGAGAGAAGTGGGGTACAAATAAATGCAGAAGGAAGGAATGAAATTAGTAAATGTTAGGAAAATTGAAAATGCATTCATGATTTTATATGAATTTATATAAACGTGTGTATCTATGTAAATATACATATACTCAAACCATAAGATTAGTTCTTTGCAACTAAAAATTGATCCAGTACTGGCAACTTCATATAATACAACCTAACATAAAATACCTTGAAATTTAATTTAGTCTTATTCCCTGCTGTTTCCAGTGCTCAGAACATTGCTTGTCACATGGCAAGAGGTATTAATAAATATATATTGCTGAAGGGATTACTTTGGAGGAGGTGATATAAACAATGAAGATCTCAAATATTAGACCAAAGTAGCCTGGAAAATCGGAAAGCAGAGATCAAAGTTAAAGCATTCTACAGTCTCTGCATTATTCAGCAAGAAGATAGGGATATTGATTATTTTTAGATTTTGTTAGGTCAAGCAAGAATATTAAAATTTTAAGGATAACCCATTAAGAGAATACAATGAATATATAACTTTCAAACTAGTATATGGGAATGAGACTAAAGAACATCAGATTGACTTTTAGTAAAGGATGGTGGATTGATTGCATGCATTAGCCTGCACTCTTTTCTGAAGTCCCAATAAAGCGGCATTAAAGTGCACTTTTTAAAAATGCATAAATTCACAAAGAGAATAGGAGACAAGATATTTTGGAAGTTGGAAAGCTTCCAAATGCTCAAATGGTAATAACTAGATACACCTAAAAAGGTGAGTTTTGCAGCAGCCCTGGAGAAGCCCAAGATACTCCCTGATCTGAACTGCTGAATGCCCCAAAAGTTCAGACATTAGAGGAGATAGATTCTTCTAGAAACACGGATGACAGTGGGGCTAAAGATACAGCAACTAGCTGCAATCTGTCTGAGAAGCAAATGTCCTCCCCAACTTCACTCAGCCACATTATTGCTGACCTTCCCCCAGAGCAGCAGAAACCAGATGTTTATTCCCGGAGACGGTAAGAGGGGTCTCTGGCCTGGAGAAAACAAGGTATTTGGGGGCCAGGGTTCTGTCACCCAAAAAAGAGGATTTAAGTAAAACTTTACTAAATTATGAAATGCCTCCCTCCACACCACCTTTCCCTTTGGCCACAATATTGGCCAGTTAGACTTTACCCTCCAGGAAGGAGACTAGAATATTCTCCTGAGAGATTTGACTACACCAAGAAAATAGGGAGAAAGAAACACTTTGGGGGTTCTTTGTGGTCAAGACAGTCCATCCTAAAGCGACTCATGGACTCAAGGCTTCATATCAGCTTCATTTTTTTTCTATTTTACTATGAAAATTTTCAAACATACAGAAAAGTGGAAAGTACAGTGATCATTCTTAAACTCACCACCTAGGTGAGTTTATTAATTGTATATTAATAATATAGTAATTAATATTTTGCTATGTTTGCTTCCTCTCTCTATATATATGCATTTCATATATATGCTTGATTTCTGCTCCCTAGCCTGCTTCTTTATATTATAAATTTATACCACTGGATAAGAATTTGGGGGTAAGTTGTTGAAACATATAGAAAACCAAATAGGGGCACCTGGGTGGCTCAGCCGGTTAAGTGTCCGACTTCGGCTCAGGTCACGATCTCACAGTTTGTGAGTTCAAGCTTCATGTCGTGCTCTGTGCTGATGGCTCAGACCCTGGAGCCTGCTTTGGATTTTGTGTCTCCCTTTCTCTCTGCTCCTCCCCTGCTCGTGCTCTCTCTTCTTCTGTCTCTCAAAGATAAACATTAAAAAAAAATTAAAAGAAAACCAAAGAACAACAAAAGACAATTATTAACTGCAAGTAGAAAAAAAAGTACTGGAAAAATTACTGTGGTAAACCACATATGAGTAGCATGTACATAATCATGATAATAGAAAAGCTGGCCATAATAATTTAGTTTAAATAAGACCTATGATATAATAGGGGCACCTGGGTGGCTCAGTGGGTTAAGTATGTGACTCTTGATCTCAGCTCAGGTCTTGATCTCAGGGTCATGAGTTTAAGCCCTGCCCAGCGTGAAACCTACTTAAAAAAAAAAAGACCTACAATTCACTTTATGTATTAAGCTGCATTTGTTATCAATTAAAATAACAACCCCCCCAAAAAAGATCTATGATATAATAAATTGGAAGGCAGGGGAGAGGAAGTGTGGAGGGTGTGTGTATGTGTGTGTGTTGTGTGTAAGGTGTGTATATATGAAAGACAACCCCATTTTCATTGGCCATAGTGAGCAATCATAAGCTTAAAGATAAGATAAACCTAAAACTGGAAAATCAGAGAGTAATAACAGAATTTTCTAAGATCCAAAAGATGGTTTTGCAGAGTGGAAAATGGGGATGAGCTTAAGGAATTTTTACTTTTTTATCCTAACTTGGAGAATTGTTTGATTCTTTAAACTGTATAGTTTGGTAAAAGAAAAATTAAATTTAAAAGCGCATAAAATTATTTTTAAAGGAACATAATAAAACCAATAGAAGTCCAAGCAGAAAGATAAAAGGAGCAAAAAAACAAAAATAAATACCACGGTAAATAGAAGATACAAAATGATATGATAGAAACAAATCAATAATCACAATAGAAGGGGATAGAATAAACCAGTCCATAGAGCACCAGCTCTGGAACTAGACTGTATGGGTAACAATGGTGACATGGATTGGCTCTGTGACCTTGGGCAAGTTACTTAACTTCTCTGTGCTTCAGTTTCCTTATTAGCAAACTGGGAGTAATTATAGCAACTCTCACATAGGTTCTGTGGGAAATAAACACCTTATTATATTAAGAAATGAAATAAAAACATTCAGAGCTTGGCCCATAGTAAGTGCTGCATAGGAGTTTACTCTTGTTATTGGTAACAATTAGATTTATAAAAATTAGATGCTATAAAAATTCCAGTCATTTACTACTCAAAGAAGCATACTGAAAATATAACATCAGAGAAAAGCTAAAAATATGGCAGAACAGAGGGACTTTAAAAAGACATTCCAGACAAAAAAAAATAATGAAAAGCATGAATATATAACAATAAAACATCAGAACATGTAAGCTTGGGGGCAAAAAGGGTTAACAGAAAGAAAAAATGTACCCAGGAAAAAACATTTACCAGGAACATAAAGCCTAGCATCATATAGCCTCAAAAAATATAAACCGGAACACCGCCGAGGCTCAAAGAGAATTCAACACATTTGCTGACAGATTTTAGTGTCATTTTCTCAAAATGGATAGAATCACAGAAAAATAAAAAATGTGAACAACAGGCAACAAATTTGATGTGGAAAGAACGCTGTACCTCAGGAAATACAGAATCCTTACCATAACTGCGTACACACTAGGCCTCAAGGGAAACCCGAGTATTGTTTTTAATAGGAAAATAATACTAATATAATAATAAATTATGATAATACATAATAAATTCAAAAAAATTTAAAGGAAATAAAAACAACCTACATGTCTGTCCATCATTAGACAGATGGACAAATTCTGGTATACTCACAGAACACAGAACCACATTTGCTGGTTAACAATGAACACCTTATATATAGAAAGCCAGGGATATGTCCCCCAAACATAACGTAAAGCGAAAGAAAACTACTTACAAGACGATACAAACAACTTTATATTGTTGCCATACATTCTTACGGCAGGGGAAGCAGCACTGTCATGATTTTGCCTATAAAAGTAGGTATAAAAGAATAAAACCATGGATGGAAGGGAGACGCACCAGCCTCAGGCTCGTGATAGTCTGTGGGGAGGGAAAGGATATGGATGGGAGTGGTGGGGGTGGGGGGGGGAGCGGATAACAGGGACTTTCTACCACATTTTGTTTCTGCAAAAAAAAAAAAAAAAAAGATTCTAAAGACAAAAACATTAGTGTTTGTCAAATCTCGGTAAGGAGGGCGTGGGCGTCAGTCATACTACCCTATGTACTTGTATGTGTGCTTGAAATAGTTCATTGTAAGATTTTAAAAAGAAGAAGCAGGAAGTCCTCCAAGTCAAATGGCTGGAGAGAGAAAGAAGGTAAAGGCTGAGTGCGGCCTATCCCTGGGCTTTGTGCAGGAGAGGCTCCTGTGGACCCAGCAGAAGCAGGGCCGGCGGGTGGGCGGATGCGGAAATATCAGGCCGTGGAGAGCTGAGCAGAAAGGAATAAAGGAAGGGACCTGAGCGCCCCTGGGGTAGCTGCTTTGGGGGACGGGAGAGAGCACTGAGCAGGAACTCGCAGAAGGCTGGCCAGACCCCAGCCATGGACCTGGAGGCCTTGACTTCACAGTGGTACAAATCAGAGCAGGATTTCCTCTGACGGGGCTCCACGGGTGAAGTTGAAAAAGCAGAAGCCGGCTTTATTCTGGATGAGGTTTTGCCAGAGGAATGAAAGAGAAAGAGGGGATGAGGCACCCAGGGAATCTCAACAAGGGACTCGAAGCAGTGGACAGGACGGAGGGTGAAGCCGGAGCCCAGGAAGGGGGTGAGGGAGGCAGCGAGAAAGCCGAGGGAGGGTAGTGTGTATGGCAAGGGGGATGTTTGAGGGAAACATGCCAGAGGCAGAGCGGTTCAGGTGTTTGGTCACCTGAAATATGACGGAGGGAAAGGCCGCCAAAATTGAGGTCAGGGAGTTGAGAGGGGGAAGCATTTGGTTGCATTTTGCACATGGAGTTTGCTGTCCCTGGCACGAAGGCAAGCTCCCAGGAGAAGACAGAAATGCTCAAGTAGGAGCCAGGCACCGAGTCAGTGCCATGTGGAAATCAGCAATGAGGGCAAGGAGGGAGCACGGCCAGATAGAACCAGCCTAGGAATTTAGGGGTCTGGAAACAGCAAGCGGGCCTACGGAACACTGGCCCCCGCAAAGGAGGGCTGCAAGGGGAACCAGGCGTCCTGAGCAAAGACCAGGTTCCGGCAAAGGTCGGGAAGTGGAGGCTGAAGATAAAGGGGTTTGTCCCAGAGGGTGAAGAAGGGAAGGAGCAGGAAGGCGCAGAGGCAGCACGCTGCCGGGGGGGGGGGGGGGGGGGGGGGGGGGGGGGGGGGGGGGGGGGGGGGCGGGGTTTGAGGAAGGGCTCAGTCTGGCCAGCGCTCAGCAGCGAGGCAGCCTGGGAAGGTAGCCTGGGACACATCTGCAGGTCTCCCTGCTCTCTGAGTCCAAGAGGATTTGAGAAACTTGACCACAGTGAGCCCTCTATTGAGCGCGTGCCATGTGCCCAATATTTACCTTTACCGCCTGTAATGCTCCATGGGAGGTACTGTTTTCATTTTACTTACAGAGAAACTGAGGCTCAGAAAGATTCGGCAACGTGCCCAGGGTCCTGCTCTGCACCAGTCCCAGGTCTGCCTGACTTTGGAGTCCACGCTCAACGCACCACCTCACACTCAGGATGAGAGAACCCTGCTCCTGGGACTGGAGCCACAACAGCGTCTACACTCCTTGCTGGGAGAAGCCAGGAACCGTCTGTGCTCAGGAGAAAGCCAGGTCCTGCCCCCTCACCCCAAGGGGTTTACGATTTGGGACAAAGAGGGCTGACGAAACATGGGGAAGCCAGGGTCCGTGTTTAAGCTGGTGTGGACACAGGCAGAGCCGCTCAGGGCCAGCCATGGGAAGGACAGCCAAGCCCGGGGACAGCTGTCAAGTTACCACGGGGAGTGGAGTCCCCTTCTCCTCCTCACCCTATCCCACACTTAACATGCCCCCTTCGTTCCCCTCCTCTCCTGTCCTTGCAGAGTAGAACCAGCTCTAGCTGCGGCCAGAACAGCAAGTCCTTACGTCTTTCGCGTTGTCACTGTGGCCTGTTTACCCTCCGCAGTCCGTGATCTATCATGTCTGAGAGATTCCCACCTGCTGGTGATGCAACACCTTGGTGGGGCCAGTGACGTGGGCTCTCATACCACAAAATGTACTGGGCACACTCTGAGTCAACAAAGTGATGGTGTGCCAACAGAGATAAGGGTTTTCATTGTTTATTTGTTTGGGTTTTGTTTACTTATACCCTTTTTTTCATCTCCAAAGATCTGAAGCTACTGGCAGTCAAAATTGAGGTGATGATGATGATGATGAGACCAGTGAAAATAAAAATAATAACAGAACACCATAATCTGATAAGGCACAAGACCCAAAAGACAATCACAGAGGCAATTAGGGATGACAAAGTTGTCATCGTTGACTTTCACATTGGTTTCGGGTTTTCTGGAAGCCCATGAAACAAGAAATTCAGTCAGTTCCATTATTGTCATACTCAGAAGAAGGAGGCGCACCAGACTCAAAGGGAAAATAAAAGATTTTCCAAACAGCAAATAGCTAAGTAAAGTCTCCATGACACTTTATGTACAGGGACCTTAGAATTGTAGCAAAATGTCCCTGCAATGGCAATTTTGCTTAAGATCAAGGTGAGGTAGCCCAAATATCTAAGCTTCTGGTGGACTGACAAGATCTCTGGCTGCAATGAAGTGTGCCTTGACATGTTCAAGTGGGAAGTCCTGTCTGTTAAAATATTAACGTTAATAGCTTTTTATTTTGTTAATGTTTAAAAGAGTAGTACAATGTAGAAAAGGTATAAGATACAGAGAAGCAAAATTATATATAATCACCTGTAACTCCATCAGCTCTTGTATATTTGTCCATATTTTTCTTTATCTAGGCATATATTTGCATTCATTTTTGACAATTCACTTTTATAGTAACAAGCTGTTCGGTGACCTGATTTATCATTTCACGAGTATATCATACTTATATGTCCATGTCGATAATGTGGTCATTCACAATATGATTTTCAGCGGAGGTAAATATGGACATTCCAGTAATTTAACAATCCTCTCTTGTACATGGTTTTGTTTTTGCACTGCAACGGGTATCTTTATAGCTAAATGCATGCATTCCACGGCTACTGCCTTAACATAAATTTTTAAATAGGAGGACATTTTCTGGACAGGTACGTTCCTATTCACAAATCCTTTGCAGTAATTCTGAAGACTCCCAGGTAGGCTGAAGCCAGCGGCGCAGACTCTATAGAGGAGTGAACGCACCACAAAGCTCTCAATGATCTTCTATCTATGCTACTTTTGCGGACTTCCAGATAAACATGGAAAAATGAATGCACATATCTAATTTCACTTTTTTCTGAAGCCTGCCTCAACCTATGGTAAAGAGATTTTTTTTTTTTTAAGAAAACGTTTAGACCCATAGGAGCAGGAAGTCTGGAAGAAAAGCTGCCGGCAAGATTGGAAAGCTAGAAAACAGCCAGACCCGTTGCAATGAATTCAGCAGTCCTGAGAGCGCCGATCTTACGTTGGCAGTGGGGGAAGATGAGTTCCCACCTTTTTTATTGCACGGAATTAACAAAAGGCTTAAGGAATTACAGTAGATGTGCAGCTGGCCCATGTTGCACCTGTGTGTGAATTAGAACTGGCCTCCCCATGCTCAAGACACACTGCTGCCATCTGCCAGAAACTTGTCATAACAAATATGCAACTCGATACTGTCTATAGTGTGAGAAAGGTGTCCTCAGAATTGGGCAGTGCACAGCTTATACAGCCATACCTAATAGCCCTGAACTCAAGGCACCAGTTACCACTAGAGGTGAATGAAGAGGCTGCTGTAAAATATGAAAGATAGGTTGAAATTATTTAAAGGACAGGTAAAACTTTAGCTCCTTAATCTCACTTGGCAGAAGACTGGAGGCTCATTTTCTAAAAAGAGAAAAACCATGGGGCGCCTGGGTGGCTCAGTCAGTTGAGCATCTGACTTCGGCTCAGGTCATGATCTCACGGTTCGTAGGTTCGAGCCCCACATCGGGCTCTGTGCTGACAGCTCAGAGCCTGGAGCCTGCTTCGGATTCTGTGTCTCCCTCTCTCTCTGACCCTCTCCTGTTCACGTTCTCTCTCCCTCTCCTTCCTACCCCCCCCCCTCAGAAATAAATAAAAACAAAAAGAGAAAAACCAGACAAGAATGCCAGGCAGGGTTGAGAACAGGGTTGATCCCAGAAATAGAGGGATTAAATCAAAGGATGCCCTCTGAATGCTGACCCCCATCCTGCTTCTTCCGCTGAGCCCCAAGAACACTGGTATCCAGGCCTTTAACCTACAGGCAGGAGAGCAGGAAAAACTTCCTAAGGACACATGACCACCTCAAAGGAAATACCTAAATATTTTTACATTAGGGGTTCTCCAACCAAACATTCCAGGGGATCACCCAACAGTGAGGCTCACAGTCAATAAGTGCTACGCATGTACTTGGTGCTTCAAATCCATTTTTTAAAAAACCACTCTTAAATTTAAGCAGACAAGCAAAAATTAGCAGTTATTTGAGGACAGACCCTAATATGAAAGATAAGAGACCCAAAATAAACATTTTGAAAAGAACTTGAAGAAAACAAAAGCTACACAGAAAGAACACTTAAAAATACCATGAATATTGGAGTGCCTGGGTGGCTCCATCGGTTAAGGGTTCAACTCTTGATATAGACTCGGGTCTTGATCTCAGGGTTGTGATTTCAAGACCTACGTTGGGCCTGTGTTCGGCCTGCATTGGGCATGGAGCCTACTTAAGAAAAAAAACAAAACCATAAATATCATCAGAGAGTTAGATACGTTACATCAATGAAACAGGAACAAGGTGTTATAAAAGAACATTCACAGTTTTTTTTTTTTTTAAAGCTCTTGCAAATTAAAAATAAGAATGCAGAAACAAAAACCCGAATAGAGGGTGAGGAAGTCCGCCAGAAAGAAGAGTAAACAGAGAAGGAAGACGTGAGAGAAAAAATAAGGAAATTAGACGGCTTGTCTGGAAGTTTCCTAGTATTGGAAGAGATAAAGACAAAGTAGTGCAATCAGCTTGTAAAACAATTCAGCATGACCCAGTAAAGATGAATGCACACGTATTGTACCACTGAGCATGAGACAAAGATTCATTAAATTCATTAATGTATTCAACAAATATTTATTGTGCACCTGCTAAATTCTAGTCATTGTGCTAAGCACTGATCATATGAGCATAAACAAGATGGGTGAGACCTCTGCCCTCTTAGAAACCAACCGAAATTGTTCATCCCAAGGCAGAGGTGAAGGATGGCACATCTCTGGCTCAATTTTGTCCACAAGGTTTGGGATCCCATGTGAGGAGTATCTGGGTAGATTTCCTATGGGCAGAACATATATAGAAGGGGATTATAATTATTCTGTGGTTCAGAAGAGAAGTAAAGTACCACCAATGCTGTATTGAGAAAGAAAAAGTTTAATTTTAATAATCTTTAACAGAGGGGGTGCCTGGGTGGCTCAGTTGGTTAAGCATCTGACTCCTGACTTCGGCTCAGGTCATGATCTCACAGTTGGGAAGTTTAAGCCCCACATCAGGCCCTGTGCTGACAATGTGGAGGATGCTTGGAATTCTGCCTCCCTCTCTCTCTGTCCCACCCCCACTTGCTCTCTTTCTCTCTCTCAAAAATAAATAAAAATAAACTTAAAAAATAATCTTTAACAGAGTTGTTCAAACATAAAAATTAATTGTCTGGGCATATGGCAAGTTGGCTGTCAGTGGAGGTTCTCAATACTAAACAGGGCTCATTCACTCAACAACTGAGTGGGGACTGTGTGCCAAGCACTGTGTGAGGCATGTGTATTAGTTAGCTATTCTGCATAACAAGTTTTCCCAAAACAACATTGTATGATCTCTGACAATTTCTGTGGCTCTGTGGCTAGGCGGTGTGGTTCTGGTCCAGGATCTGTCATGAGGTTGCAGGCAGGATGTTGGCTGGGGCCATAGTCATCCGAAGGCTTGACCACGCATCTGTTTTCAGGGTGGCTCACCCACGTGGCTGGCAAGTTGGTGCTGGCTGTTGAGGAGGGGCTGCCGTTCCTCTCTGTGTGCCCCGCTCCCCAGAGTTGCTTGAGTGTCTTCACAACAGAGTAGCTGTTTTCCCTCAGAGTCAATGACCCAAAGGAGAGCAAGGTGGAAGCCACAAGACCCTTTCTGACTGAGCCTCAGGACTCATACCCCATAACTTCCATAATAGCCTATTGATCACACAGGTCAGCACTCCTGCCATGAGAGAGACCACACAGGGCATGAACCAGAGAGGAGGATCAATCGTGGAGCCACACGGCGCCTGGCCACCACAATCTATATACACAGTGATGGAAGAATGGGGTACCTGTTAGTGAATTGTGTTCATTTGCTAGTGATCGGGTCAAGGAATTGGACTGAGAGACAAGGTGATTCCCTGAAAACCTCACGTTTTGTGATTCTGTGCATAGGTCCTAGTTACCACATCACTTGCCTACCATCTCAGAACCAGTGCTCAAATCCTCACTCTTTTTTTTTCAATGTTTTATTTATTTTTGAGAGTGAGAGGGTGAGCAGGAGCAGTGGGAGGGACAGAGAGAGATGGGAACGAAAGATCCGAAGCAGGCTCTGTGCTGACAGCAGCAAGCCCAATGCGGGGCTCGAACTCACAAACTGTGAGATCATGACCTTAGTTAATGTCGGGTGCTCAACCAACAGAGCCACACAGGTGCCCCTCAAATCCTCACTCTTGTGATATGGGCAATGCTGGGGTCTCTAACTGTGCTCCTCCCTTATTAGCTGCTTATTGTCACCTGGTGAGATAACCATGGCTCTGTCCTCCATGCTCTCACAGAAGTCCCCAGATAACCCCACACTGGTTGTTTCTCTCCCCAGAGCCTGCCATCACCTGTGCTCCCCATCCCGGGACCACGGGGTGTCCTATGATAACACCAAAAGAACATGGCGTCCCTGTCCCAGAGCTGCTTTTGGCTGGGCTTGGACAATTCCTCAACAGCAGCAAGGCCCTGTGGGCTCAGGAGGAGAGCAGGCCCCACACCCTTCCTTTGCCTTGTTGAGCTCTCTTCTCCCTAATCAAGGCCGTTCCATATACCAGACACCTCAGGGGTAGTGACCTCTCTGATGTTTTCAAATGACCTCTGACCTTTGGGCTTTGGGGCTAGGTGGAGGTGTGTGGCTAGCGTCTCAGCCCGGCCCACACCAGTGCTGGCTGACACTCCTTTGGGGGCACTAACCCATGCCTGTAGAGGAGTCCATTATGTCCAAATCACCTGAGGAGGCAGGGGTGGCTGGGAGAGCTTCAGGCCTGAGTCTGGGCTGGGCTCTCAGTGCACCGCGCTGGGTGATATTGATGTGGGCTGTGCCGAAGTCCAGGAAGCACCCCTACCACTTGTAGGGCACTCTAAGTACATGGTTCTTCTGGGTTCAAGTGCTTCAGTCTTGCTACGTGGTCAAGACTGGCTCCTGGAGTAGCTCTGGTGAATATCTCTCTCTCTCTCTCTCTCTCTCTCTCTCTCTCTCTCTATTTACTATATCTATCTATCTATCATCTATCTATCTATCTATCTATCTATCATCTATCGTCTATCTATCTACTATCTCTCTCTCTCTATCTATATACTATATCTATCTATCTATCCATCTATCTATCATCTATCTATCTATCTATCTATCTATCTATCTATCTATCTATAGTTTTTAAAGTAATACTATTAGGATGGCTATTATTAAAACAACAACAGAAAATAACAAGTGTTGGAGAGCCTGAGGAGAAAGGAAACCCAGTTCCCTGCAGACGGTAACATAAAATGTTTGCAGCCACTGTAAAAACAATATGGTGGTTCCTCAAAAAATATTAAACATAGAATTACCACATGATCCAGTAATTCCAATTCTGGATATATACACAAAAGAATTGAAAGCAGGGACTTGAAAAGATCGTTCTACACATATCACCATTATTCACAAGAGCCAATGGGTAGAAACAACCCAAGAGTCCGTCAATGGGTGAGTGGCTAAACAGAATGTGGTCTATACATACAATGCAATATTATTCTGCCTTTAAAAAAAAAAAAAAAAAGAAGGATATTCTGGTCCATGGAAGAACCTTGAAAACATTATGGTAAGTGAAAGAAGCCAGACACAAAAGGATAAATATTGTATGATTCCCTTACATAAACTCTCTAGAACAGGTGAACTCCTAGATACAGAAAGTAGAATAGAGGTTACCAGGGGCTGGAGTGGGGGTTGATAATGTGGAATTGCTTAATGGATACAGAGTTTATGTTTGGGATGATGAGGCAATTTTGGAGAGGAGCAACTGGGTGGGTCAGTCAGGTTAAGTGTCTTACTTAGGCTCAGGTCATGATCTCTCAGTTCGCGGGTTCGAGCCCCATGTTGTACTCTGTGCTGACAGCTCGGAGCCTGGAGCCTGTTTCGGATTCTGTGTCTCCCTCTATCTCTGCCCCTCCTTCACTCATACTCTGTCTCTGTCTCTCTCTTCCTCTATCAAAAATAAACATAAAAATGTTTTTAATAAAAAAATTTTTGGAGATAACAGTGATAGTTGTACAACATTGTGACTGTAATTAATGTCCCTGAATTATATACTTCAAAATGGTTAAAATGGCAAATTTTATGTTATATATATTTTTTTACCACAATAAAAAAGTAATACTAAACAGTATCTTAAAATCCCAATACTATATATATAAAATATATACAGTGGAAAGCAATATCTCACATTTCTGAGATGAACCCTGATGAATTTACTACCTAAGCTTTCAGATTTCTTTCTCCCATGGAAGTTGGATATCAAGATTCCATGCGATCCAGCAGAACCCACCCACCCCTTGTGTGGTGGGAACCCCCCTGCTCTATGGGGGTTCTTGGGGGGCTTACACTTCTCTCATTACACTGGGCTTGCCTAAAAAACTATACGTTTACCTACACAGCCTGGTAGTTAAAAGTATAGTTCTGTTGCTGGATGGCTTGGGTTCAAAACTCCATTCTACCACTTGCTACCTAATGGACCTCACCGTTCTGAACCGCCTTTTCCTCATCTGCTGTATCTTTGATGTCAGTCTGTTGGGAAGATTATATGAGTTGATGTACATACACCATGGGGTTTTTTTGTTTTTTTTTTGGTTTTTGGGGGTCTTTTTGTTTTAATGTTTATTTTTAAGAGAGAGAGAGAGGGAGAGAGAATGTGAGTGGAGGAAGAGCCGAGAGAGGGATAGAAACACAGAATCTGAAGCAGGCTCCAGGCTCTGAGCTGTCAGCACAGACTCTGACACGGGGCTTGAACTCACGAACCATGAGACCATGACCTGAGCCGAAGTCAGGTGCTTAAATGACTGAGCCACCCAGGCACCCCTATTTTTTAAAAGCACCTAGCGCTAGTGAGCACAGAGTCTCAGCTTTATTGCAATGCCTGTATTATAACTTTCTACCACTGGACAGTCCTCATTGGCCATCATTTTTTGGAGTTCGGGGGAGGCACTTTAGCCTACTGTTTCGTTCTCTATTTTCCCTCAGTAACCTCTCTCCCTTTCCTACTTTTTATCACCGCCTCAAATGCCTGTATGGGAATGCACAGAACTCATTTCCTTCCAGCCTGTTCCTCGACGTTTCCTCTTTAGCAGCCAGCATGGACTACCAAATACAATTCTCTCTCTGAGAAGAATTCTAGGTCTCGCTGTGGAATTAACAGACTTTGTTTTACCTCCTTACACGTTTACACACAAAGATACATATGTTTCTTCACGGAGTTGTGTAATACATCACATCTGGAACCTTGCTTTAGTTTGCTTAAAATAGCTCGGACATCCTCTCCTAAATAAATGGGGTCCCCAAACCAAATCAGAGCATTCTTCTTGCACTCGGGACCTCATGAGAGACCTGGGCCCCGTGTCAGAGCACGTATGAAAATGGTGGGTAGAGCTGGCTGCCAAGCTGGGCATAGCCTGGTCATTTCCTGATCTCAGCTGTCCCACTGTCTTAGCTGCTACAGATGTCCCTGGAGATATCCCTAGAGATGACGGAGATAGTAGAGACACAGCCCACACACTAGCCAAGAACAAAAGAGGAAGACTGCTCTCCTCGAAAGATGGAACCGGCCGTAATAAGGCCTGATAACCGTACCTCCGATAAACCAGCAGGACTGTCAGGGAACAAGTCAGGAACGCGAGCACAGCTTCCAAGGACCGAAGCGGGAGAAGCCACCACCGGAGAGAAGGGGCGCGCCAAGCGAGGCTCGGAATCGCTCGTCACAGAAACCTACTGTGGAAGCCACAACCGGGAAATGAGTTCAATCAAATATTTCTGGAAATTTCGAGGAAAGCTAGAGTATGTGGTTTGGAAATGTAATAGGAATAAGGGAGGCTAAGGGAGAAACATGGCTATGACTACTCCATGAAAGGAGACCCAGAGACAGCCCGGCACGCCTGGCGGCCGCTGCCCCCCCCCCCACCACACACAGAGGCTCTCACCAGCTGCTGCCCACTGCCCTGCCCATCCCAGAGGGGATTCCCTGCGCTCTTTTGTTCTTTATCCCAGCTTCTTATTTGCAGTCTGGGACATTTCCAGCTGATGGCTGGGTGTAGGCACCACACCACCCCCTAGAGGGGTGTCCATACCTTTCTGAAATAAGTGTGAATCAGTTCTATAATGAGAGTGGTGTGGGGTGGGATAAACCAAAATCCACATAAATGAGTCAAGTTAAAGGCCCAGAAGAGCTTGTGGAAGGAGAGACCCTGTGCCTTGAGCTCTCTAAAGCGGGGGGGAACGTCAGCCTTACCTCGGTGGCCCCCTCAGAGTGAAGCAGCGTCAGAGCCGTGCTCCACAGACGCTCGGCCGCTCATCCTCTGCTTCCTACAAGTGACCTGCGCACGGAGGGCATTCACTAAGCGTTTGCTGGCTGAGTGAGCGTAAGCGGGCTGTGTCTTTCGTCTCTGGATAACGTGTGACAGCTTTTTCCACCTCTCCTTAGAGCACCCTCTAAACCCCACTCAGCACCCCCTGCCCTCACCCCTCCTGCAATCTCATCTCCCCAGCCCTTGGTGTCCCTCACAGTATCCCCTGCTAAGCTCTTCCAAGCAGCGCCTTCTGCCCAGCTCAGGCCCACCACCACCAAGAAGCCACGCTGCGACTAGTTTCTCAGCAGCTTTATTGAGTAGCGAGAGGTAATGTCTTTTCCCACTGGACATGTGTCCTCAGGTTTGTACAAGAACTGCCTTGGGGCAGACAGACAGACGGGCGGCGGGGCAGGGCAGGTGTTGCTGGTAGCGCGGGCGCACCAGGGACAGCTCAGCTCTCCAAAGGGGCCGGTGCCTGCTCTTGCTCCCGCTCGGGCAGGGCCAGGGGTGTGTCCCGCTCCTCTTTCTCCTTGAGGGTGCTGAAGAACGAGTTGACCTTGTCCCTCAGATCCTTTTCCAGGAAGCTCAGGTGGTCTTCCATGCCGTCCGCGTAGGGGCCCAGCTTCTGCCTGAGCTCCTCCATCTGCTGCACCAGGACTTTGTTGAAGGTCTCGCCGTAGGGCCCCACGTTGCGGCGGAACTCCTCCACCTGCTGGTCCAGGTGGCTGTTGAGCTGGGCCAGCGACTCCTGCAGCCCCTTGGCATTGTCCCTCAGCTTGCCGCGCACGTCCTCGGCCACGGGCGCCAGCCTCTGCCTCAGCTCGTCGGCGTTGGCCTTGATCTTGGCCTTCAGCTCATCTGCATTCTTCTTCATCTGGAAGGCCAGCCCCTCGAGCTGGTGGTTGAGCTTCTCCTGGACGTCCTGCGCGAAGGGGGCCAGGCTGCGGCGCAGCTCTTCCACGTTCTGGTCGATCTTGACCTTGAGCTCATCGGCATAGGGAGTGAGGTGCCCCTTGAGCTCTTCCACGTTCTGGTCGATCTTGGCCTTGAACTCATCCGCGTAGGGCATCAGTGAGGACTGCAGGTTGTCCACGTTCTCGCGCACCATGGTCTCCATGCGCTGCGCGTGGGACGTCAGGTGGCGCCGCAGGTGGTCGGCGTGAGTGTTGACCTGGGTGCGCAGCTCCTCCGCGTAAGGCCCCAGGCGCTGCTGCAGCTCGCGCACGTTGTCGCCGATCTTCTGGCTCACCTCGTTGGCATGGGGCAGCAGCCGGGTCCGCAGCTCTTCCAGCTCCTTCCGAATCTCCTCCTTCAGCGTCTCCGAGTCTCTGGTCAGGCGTTCGTGCAGCTCGGTGGCGAAGGGCACCAGCTTCTTCTGCAGGTTATCAGCATAGGTGTTCACTTGCCCGAGCTTGTCCTGAAAGAGGGCACTACAGGGGAAAGACACAAGACGGCCGCCGTTACACTTGGCATTCCACGCCAGGACCTTGTCTCCTAATATGCCTGCCTAAGAGAGGTGAGTGTTTGGGGGTGCCAGGTTCACCCAGCTCCGCTCTGTGGCCTTCCCTGCGCTAGATCATGGTTTGGGAGAGTGGATGTAATAGACTAAGTTATTACCTTTTATCTCTGAGTCTCCCCTGACCTTGAGTCACAATACCCACCTATCACCTGACCTCCAGGGGTGTGCTTTCCCCTCCCTATCTGTGAAGTAGAAAAGGCAGACTTTGAAGTCCTTCCCAGCACAGGTGTGCTGTGACAGAGAGCACATTCACTGATAGGATGTTATGCTCTGGACCCCTTCCCAGTGTCTTTTACAGATTCAAAATACTGGTTTCCTTGCACGTGCCCACCCTCACAGGCTCCCCAGATATCCCCACCTCCCTTCCCATGGTGTCCCAGGGGCCCATCTTTCTGGAATGTATTGGGACCCAGCTCCCGTGACATTTCCCTCCCTCCCTTTCGTCCATGCATCTCAATGCTAAGACGTGGCCACTTGCCACACTCTAGAAAGTTAAAGCAGAAGATTCCTTAAGGATTATCAGTCCAACGCCCTGTCTGCATGTGGATCCCAGATCTGGAGACCTCGGGGCCACTGGGTGAGTCAGTGGCAGGGCAGTGGGTGTCCGAAGCCCAGGCCTCCTGCCTCTGAGCTCAGCCCTTGGCCGACGCATTGTATGGTCTTTAAGAAGCCCCAGCCGGCAAGTTGTGTCTTTCTTACTTGAGCTGCTGGGTGAGCTCAGACTGCTGGAGATGTTCGACGGCTTCCTTGGCATTGTTGCTCAGCTGGCTGAAGTAGTCCCACACCACGGTGGCCACCTGGTCGGCACTGACCTCAGCCCGGGCACCTGGGCAGGAAGCAGAGAGCGATTCATGAGGACCTGACTCCTTCCTTGCCCCTCTGCACCAGCGCTGAGCTGCAGACCAGCTGATGGTGGGGGAGCCCCACCGCTGATCTCCCCGCCTGCGCTTCCCTAGTCAGAAGCCACAGGGGAACGTGAGGCTGGCCCGGCACTCAGGCCAGCAGAGACAATGTTCCCAATAGGCCAGCCCTCCTATGAACCCAGTGGCAAGTGGGGAGCCCTCTGTGTCCAGCTGGGGGACGACAGGCATTTGGAACCGTCTTCTTCCCTGGGCCTCAGACTCTCCATCCTGCCCACCAGCTGTGGCAGAGGGGTCCTGCCCCAGAGCCCCTTCCAAAGGAAGCTCCTACTCACCAGTGACAGCCACTAGGGCCAGGGTCAGGACCACAGCCCTCAGGAACATCCTGGGCTTCTCGCTGGGCTGCACTGGATCCTTTCTGGAATCAGACAGGGCTACAGGAGAGGCTCTCAGTCAGCTGCACACTTGCTGCTGTCCGAACTGACTGAGGCTCGGAGCCAGCCAGCCATTTAAACTCCCACCAGCCTGCCCTCCCCGCCTCCCTCCCCAGTGTGACTCCACGCTGGAAGGTGACACATTCCCAGGAGGCCTCTTGGACTTTTGTGACTCTAAGACTACGTGGAAGCTGACGGTGGCCTGAGGCTTGGGCAGCGGTCAGAAGGAGCTGTTCTGTGCTCAGGCCCCACCCAGCACGAAGTGGGGGGCGGGGGAGCCGTGAGCTGTGGGGGGAAGGAGGCCCAGGGAACCTGAGCCAGGGAGGGACTGATGCCCCAGGGGCCCTGCTGGCGATTCTGGGTCTGAGCCAGGTTTGGGGGGTAAAGTTCACACCTCCTCTGTCTGCCTCAGGGGAAAGAGTCCCCCCACCCCACACATTCCCCAAACTGACTCTATCTCAGAGCACCAGACACTGGACTGGGACACCCAGAGTCACAGACAGGGACGGCAAGCTAAGATCTAGAGCTCTGGTCAAGGTGCCCCCAGGAGGAGGGGAGTGGGCAGAGCCCTGTGTTGAAAGGGTTGATTAAAAAAAAATTTCAACATTCACTTTTGAGAGAGAGACAGAGAGACAGAGCATGAGCAGGGGAGGGGCAGAAAGAGAGGGAGACACAGAATCTGAAGCAGGCTCCAGGCTCTGACCTGTCGGCACAGAGCCCAACACAGGGCTCGAACTCCCAAACCACGAGGTCATGACCTGAGCCGAAGTCGGACGCTCAACCGACTGAGTCACCCAGGTGCCTCTTGAAAGGGTTAATTTTAAGTGTGCTTTGTATCCTGCCACTGCCCAACTGTGCCACCTTGGCCAAGTGACTCAATTTGGCCAAGCTCTGAACCTCAGTTTCTCCTCTGAAACATGGGGTTGCTGGGCATAATAAATTAGATCTTGCTCATGTTACGGGTATAATGCCTGGCTCAGAATAAGCACTACACAGTCCTGGTCATTATTAATAATAATATTGGTTTCCTGGTTTGGGCCTGGAAGGGGGTCCAGGAGAATGCTCATCCCTCCAGAGAGAGGGCAGAGTCTGGCCCAGCCCTCTGGGAGTCCCCGCGGGGTGTATGATGCAGGGAGAGCAGCCCCCAAGCTTGGCCGCCCTCTCTGGATGGGACTAGTCAGCCTGTGCCGAATCGCAGGACCTCACCCTCTTGGGGGGCTTCTCACTGGGGCTGGGGGGTGGGGGGCAGGAGGTCTTCTATAGGACTTCTACCGCTCTCTACAAACAGGCCGTACACACAATTACAGTAAGCCATCCATCAAGAAGGTGACGCAGCCTGGTTCGCGTGGGCCCCTCTGCTGGACCATGCCGCGTGCAGTGACTGCGAGATGAAACTCATTCCCACTGCCCTGTGGCTCTGATCCGGGAGCACAGGGCCTGGCACACGGGTGGACTCCTGGCCACCAGCCACCACAATAGCCCCCGGTTATGTTGACCCTGACTTATCGGGCCTCCGTTTTTCATATTCCAGAAGTGGCTTGACGTCTGCCTCATGGGACTGAAGACAACTAAAAGGCCTTGGGCCGCTTGCACCCGGCCGTGTGCCCACACCGCCACGGTCGCCTCCAGTCTCTGGGAGCCCCGCCTTCCTGGAGCAGCTCTCCCCGTCTGGCAGTAGTGGTCAAGGGTTCAGATTCTGGAGTCGGGCTCCCTGGGTTTGCGTCTCGGTTCCCCACTCACTGTCTGTGTGACCTCGGGCACATCTCCTAATCTCTGAGTCTCAGCTGCCTCAGCTGCGCATGGGACTCAATGAGACTGTGTCACGCTGGGAACAGTGTCAGGGAACAGCACTGGCCACGTTTCACCTTCCCTCCCTGCCACACCGACCTATCGCTCCTCTTCCTGCTCCCGAGTCGGGCACAGTCCAGTCTCAGGTGGGCACAAAGGTCAGTGCTCAGTGGCCCCAGCCCCTCCCCTGGGGCCAGAGATGAAAAGAGCAATGAGTCACCAAGGACACCTCCGCTGCAGTCTGACCTCTTGGACTTAGGGTGTAAACAGCAGGTGCCACCAGCATGTGACAGGTCCTGTCTCACTTGCCTGGGCGGACACACACCGGGGGTGTCTGCACCTCGTGGAGCATGTGTGAGAGCACCTGCCTGGCCGTGCACAGATTCACATAAGCGTGCAGATCACATGAGTGTGCGCACGGAGCTAAGGCATCCCGCGGAGGGACTGGTGCAGGCCTGTGCGAGCAGCCACAACCGCGAGGAGGGTGTGCTGCTCCCTGGCGTGTCGGGGGTGGGTGCCATTGGTGAACGCAGACGTCTCCCCAAGTCAGGGGGCACGTTTTGCATCGCCCTGTGAACCGATCTGCACCGGCAGCGGGAGAAGACTGGCTGCCCGGCCTCACGGCGTTCAAGCGGCCGACTTTGCCTCCGGCTGGGCCTCTGGTTCTCTTTGGGCCCAGACGCTGGCCTCTCCAGCAGGGCCCGGCCCCGTGACACAGGGGACAGCCCCAGTGGCAGACTCAGGGGCCCACGTGATGCCGGGCAAACCGTGTCCCTCTGTGTGCTCAGTCTCCTGGTCTGTGCAACACAGCCCTAGTGGTTGGTAACACGATGGGGCTGCAAGTCCAGCCCGGGGCCACCCTCCCGTCCACCCAGAAGGACAAAACCAGGGGTCAGCCCAGAGCTCTGAGTCAGGAGGGGAGAGCTGAGGACCAGCCGGGGACAGGCATGCCACATGGACACATTCCCCACAGATGCTCTCTCTGGCCTTCCTCCCAGGGCAGCATTAAAGAAGGGTAGCTCCTGCTATTGTTATAGGAAGGATCTGAGTGAGATAATCAGAGGGACTTCCAGCGTGGAGAGGCATGGCGACCCGGATCCCCTGGCCGGCAGGGCTGAATCGGGGCTCCCCATCCAGCCTAATGGCAGGGGCATGGATCGCAGAGGCTTGTGTGCTAGGCCTCGCCCTGACGCAAGTAAGCTGAGAGAGTCAGCCCAACCCCAGAGGGCCAGCTTGGGCCCCAGCTGGTCAGGCCTCCATCCGCCCCCTCCTCACCATGGCTGGTGACTCCTTAGAGCCAGTCTGTGGGCCAGGCCCGGAGCAGTCACCTCATCCCAGGAGCCAGCGTGGGATGGAGAGAGAGAGAAAAGAGAGAGGGGCAGCTTAGGCTGGCCCCCGAGAGGGCCCCTCCTGAGACACCCCTACCAAGACCCAAGCCGGAGCTGCCAGGAGGGGCACTCAATGCGCCCAGCCCTTTGAAAGAGAAAAAGTCCCAGGACTCACGGCATGCCACGCCCCTGCTGCATGGGCCCGCACCCCTGGGTCCTCTACCCAGCTCAGCACCACCCGCTCGGTCTCTCCGTCCCCATCTTCTGACCTCCCTGGCCCCAGGGGCCCATTGCCACATTGGAGAGAGAGGATAGGGTCCTCCAGAGCCCCCCCACCCCCCCACACACACAGGGGAAGGGAGTTGGAGGGCCCAGGGTGAAGGGACCCAGCCGGCCCATTCTAGCAGGCCCAGGGGCTGAGGACTCTGTACTCCAACCCAGCCTGGAACCTGGATTCCCACTGCGGCCTTCGCCTCTGGGGCTGAGGGACAGGCTAGGACAGAAGAGTAACGTGGGCGCAGTTGCTCTCTACCCTCCCCTGTGCTCAGATCCTACAGTGACCTCATCAGCTTCCTTTCTTCCCCACCCCGTCACCAAAGTCTGTGCTCAGGAAGAGATCTGAAACTGATCTACTCTAAGCTTTGAGTGAACGATAAATCTCCAAGGGTCTCATCGCTCCGAGCTGTTTGGAACCAGTATTGGTGTTTGAAGACCTGGATTCTGGTTCCCAGAACTACCAGTGATGGGCTATGTGTGTCTGGGTACATCTCTACCCCTTTGAACCTTAGGTCTGTCAGCTACAAAATGGGGTTATTAATATCCACTTCATAGGAATCTATTTGCATTTTAATAGAATACAAGATCTAAGTCAGAGAAATTAATTTCTAATGGAGAAATTTCAAGTCCTAGCAAACACTAAAGAATTCTGAGGGTGGAGCCAGACCACTTTCTCAGGCCTCTGATTTCACACCATGGGCTTTGTTGCGTCTTCCCGGGAAGATGGCTGCCTGCCAAAAGCCCTATTTCCTCCTGCCTTCCGGACTATGCCGTCTAGGGGCGGTCAAGGTGTTTGGGAGGAAAAAAGATTTATCAAGCCTGTTCCATGAACCAGTTGCTTTGTACATTATCTCATTTACTTTCTACCACAACTCTTGGCATATCGGCATTCTACCCCCTTTTACAAGAGGAGCAGATTGAGGCTCTGAGGTATTAGGTCTCTGCTCCTGGGTCACATGACTTAAGAGCCTCAGGCATCGTTTGAACTTGGGATTTCTTGGCTCCAGGGTCTTAGTCTCCCCGATCCTGCTATCCAGGTGATGGCTCCCGTCGTGGGCCCAGGGCCACCTCACCCGAGGAAGGCCCGAGGACTCTCGTGGACAGCCCCCGCAGAGCTCTTCTGTCCCCGCTCCCCACCGCACTGGCCGCGCCACAACCTCCGCCCCTTCCAGCTCCGCCGTCCAGGCTGCTGTGAGCGCTGGGGAAACCGAGGCCCCAGGTGAGCGGTGCTCAGAGCCAGAAATCACCCCCCACTGTCACTGTTTGGGGAGGGCCCGAGCCTGGCGCCCCAGCTCCTGCCCCAGGGAGTGTTATCAGCGGGTCCAGAGGGCAAGGAGACAACGAGGGGGGGAGAAAGGGTGGGCCAAAGGCCGTGGGCCTAGCTGGGGAGGGGGCTGTGTGGAGTCAACTGTGTCTCCGCTCCCCACACAAGCCACAGGTCTTTGGTGACTTCACTCCAGACACCGCACCCCAATACTGAGTTGTTCCCAGGCCTGAAGAAGCTCGTCAGCTTCTCAGTCCAGCCCCCACCCCTTCCAGGCTGCTTCCAGGGCCAAAGGGGCGGGGTGCGGGGAGGGACCTGAAAGGCATGTGGGAAGGGCTGTGGGGGGGGGGCAGTGACCCCCGGCTTGTCCCTTGATGCCTCTCCCTGGGGAGCCAGGCTGCTTGGAAGAAGTGGGGTACCCCTAGTCCCTGGCCCCCTCTGGGCCACAGGGGTGGCAGGAGACCAGTGTGGGCGCCTCGAGATTTCCCAACTCTCCCAGCAGGCCTGGCTGCGTCTGGGCACGCTGCCTCGGGCCCTGGTCTAGACTGATCAGCAGGTGACCTTTGTCCGGCTCACTGGGCCCTCTGTGCCCGCTGTCCTGGAGACAATATAAACCAGGTCAGAAGACTCAGGTCTGCCTGCTCAGTTCATCCCAAGAAACAGCTGCTCCAGGTAATGCCTACTGGGGAGGGGGAGTGGAAGGGAAAGAGAGCAGGACTGCGAGGGGCAGAGGGCGGTCCCCGCCAGCACAGACTGGAGAAGAGCTTACTGGAGCCAAGGAAGCCCCGGGGCTAGAGCAGCGACCCGCACCTCCAGTTGCATGCTGGGGGAAACCGAGGCTCACGGAAGGCAAGGGCACTGGCTCAAAGCGACACAGAACCTAGTGGCACAGCAGGGACCAGAACTGGCTCCAAATCTGCACACTTGCCCTCACTCTGCGCGTTTAGGCCTGGAAGAAGCCTTAGACCCCAGTTTTACCCCAGACAGAAAAACGGAGGCCCAGAGAGGGACAGAAATCTACCCCAAGTCACACAGGAACCAGGCCAGAATGCCTCGATTCCTGGTCTGGTGGGTTTTCTGCTCTGGCTCCGACGCTGCGCTCTCTCCCAGCCCGGCTGTGCCCGAGGCCCCTGGCTGAAAGCCCTTCGCCTCCCAGGGTAGGCGGCAGCAGCCTCTTTCTCCTCCTGGCTTGACCCAGCCCAGGATCCACGGCAGGGACAGCACCACTTCCCCAGGGAGGACCCGGGGCGGGGGGGGGGGGGAGGGTGCTTGGGGTACCTCTCTCAACACACTTCCCCACAGGAACGGAGGTGCCATGCAGTCCCGGGTCCTTCTTGTCACCGCCTTCCTGGTGCTCCTGGCCTCCGCCCGTAAGCAGCTCGTGGGGACAGGGCTAGGGATCGGGAGGGGTGGGTCCTCTGCCCGGAGGACCTGGGAATGACTTGAGGAACCCGGCCCTGGCCGGTGGCTGGGCCGAAGCCAAGGGCTCCCCACAGGCCAGTCTATCTCACTCCACCCTGCTCTCCCGGCAGGAGCTACAGAGGCGGAGGACCCCTCCCTTCTGGGCCTTATGCAGGGGTATGTCCAGCACGCCACCAAGACGGCCCAGGACACGCTGACCACCGTGCGGGAGTTCCCAGTGGCCCGGCAGGCCAGGTACGCCCTCACGTCTCCCTGCTCAGCGCCGGCTCCGGCCCCCTCCCGCCCCTGACCCAGGAGAGCCCAGCAGTGGGGCCGTGGCTTCCCCACATTCACCAGGACCTGCGCCTGCCTGAGCCTCCTGTGCTCTGGTCTCTGGAACTGGGCCCTCCCGGGGCTTTCTCGGGCTGCAGAGATGGAGGAGGCGGCTCTGCATCCTTCCTTCCTCCTCCTCCCCTCCTGGCCTCTTCTCCCTTCGTGGGCCCTCCCTTCTCCTATAGGTACCCTGCACGGCCCTAAGGGGGCCCTGTTTGGCTCTGGCTTCCATGGCCCCACCCAATCCAATTTTCAGCCTGTGTGTGTGTGTGTGTGTGTGTGTGTGTGTGTGTGTTTCTGCCTTGTGCCAAGACTTGGGGCCAGTGTGAACAGACGTCTGTGCTTCCTCTCCCATTCTGCCCTGCCTTCTAGTCCTCTCTTCTCCCCTGCTCCCTTCTGCACCCCCCCGGGGAGACGGCCAGCATTTACAGAGCTGAGGCACTCACAGAATTCCACAGTCCTCAGAACCGGCCGTGGAGGGCGTATTATTCTTGCCATTTTGCACATGAGAAAATGGAGGCTCAGAGAGGTTAAGTGACTCCCCCCAGATCACACAGCTAATTCATCCACTGATGATTTTCCTGATCGGAGATTGCTTCCCTCTGCCCCACCCTACTCAGAGCCGCCAGGTTGTACAACCCGAGCGGGCATCATTTGCCTCGAATAGAATGACAGCCCAGGCTTTACAAACCTCGCACCCCATCCCTCCCCTCTGGCCTGCCTCATGTGCCCATGGTGGCACAGCGGTCCGCCCCAACCTGGAGAAACAAGCTGGACTTGTGCTGGGGCCCCGTCACCCCCTCCAGCATCTCTTCTGCAGGAAGTGACGGCTGAAAGGGTCTCCGCCTGAGGTGTCAGGGGCGCTGCTGGATGAGGCTGAGAGGGTGGGCGGAGGGCCAGTGAGGAGACGGCAGGGGCCCCGCCGCCTTCACATGAGCTCCTACCCCCCCTCCACTGCTTCCCCTTACTGACTTAACCCTCAGGGACTGGGTGACCGGTGGCTTCAGCTCCCTGAAAGACTACTGGAGCACGCTCACAGGCAAGTTCTCTGGGCTCTGGGACTCCACCTCTGCGGTCAGACCAACGCCAGCCTCTGAAACCTGAGCCTTGACACACCACGTCTTCCTGCCCATCCATCCTGCCGCCTCCTTGGGCTGTCCCAAAAGTCACTTGAAAGTGACAGCATTCTCCCCTCCCACCCCACCCCACCCCGCCCCAGACCTAGCCTCCCCCCAAGCCCCCTGCCCTTCCAATAAAGCTGGATGACAAGCTGCCACGAGTGGGGCGTCCCACGCATGTCTTGTATGTTTGCGCGTGGAAATGGGCCAGGGCTCTGCCATGGGTGGGCGTGGGACCTGTGCGCCACCCACCTCCTAGCAGTCAGGCGGTGTCTGGCCCACGTTTCTTCATCACACAGAGGGAGGCAGAACTCTGCCTCCACAGGCTCGTGTGGAGGAGCCAATGGGGTAAGAGGTTTGACACTTTGATGAAAGGTCAACTGCTGTGCGCCATGACTTGAGCGTGTGATCTGCACCAGGCACCGTGCCTTGCACTTTTATGTCGTCATCTGCACTGCTGAGTGTTCACCATAATTATGGAGCAGAGTTGCGCTACCCAGGCCACCTGGCCCTCTCAGCCGCACTTGAAGGAAGGAGGTGAATAGGGAGTGGCTGGAGTAAGATACAACTAGGCTCTGGTTTTGGGGCCATCATTATGTATCAGCCTCGGTTTCTTATCTGTAAAGTGGGTATAACAATACCATCTCCACTGTGGATTTGTTGAATGAATGAATGAATGAATGAATGAATGAATGAAACGAGGCTGTGTGCAGCACCTGGTGCATCAAATTACCTTGTAAATGGTCATTGTTGCTATAGGCTGAGCTGATTTTCCCTTGGGACCAGAACGGGAGTCGGGGAATCCAGCATCTTAGGAACTAAGGAGGAACCCAAAGTTACCCGAGAGAGGCTGTTTCCCTTGTGTCCCCACCACCCAACAGATGTTCACGTCAGGGAGTTCCGGAGCCACAGACTACTTGGGCAGGCCCTCGCTCTTCCAAGGAAAAAACCGAGGCTCAGAAAGGTGAAGGCACTTGCCCAATGTCAAAGAATGGGCAAACGGCAGAGCCAGACCTCGAGCTCAGATTAGCTGCTCATATTCTGCTCAGCTGACACAGAAAAATACTCGTTAGTCCTATGCTGGGTGTCAGAGGACTCCTCGGCAGATCTTGCTGACATCAGTACCTCCGGCCCCACTTGGAGACTTCTGCTCTCTTTGGAAATCCACCCGGGCTTCTCTTCTGGCCCAAGCGGGCCAGGGATCCCAGCACCCACACCTGGCAAGTGCTCTCACCCAGATCTGGGCTTGACGCCTATCACGGCTCTGGATGGTCAGAAACTAAAACCGCCCACTTGCTTTAACCAAAAGTTTGTAAGACACCCTGGAGATGGGGGAGGGGCAGGGCGCAGAAGGCCCTGAGGGAGACGGTAGGGAAAGCTCCATCAGGGCACTGCCCAGATCTTTGATCTGTGCATCTGGGCACGAGCATTGGGGTATGCACCTGAGTGTGAAGCAGGGCGGGCTGCAGACAGGGGTGTGTGCTGGAGAATGTGCGTGCGCGTGTGCACAGCCGTGTGAGCTTGGAGGCCTGGCCACACGCTTTTTAAAAAAGACCCAGGATGTGTCTGAAAAGGGCAACCCAGCCCACCCTGCTCTGCAGCCGTGGCCTGTGACTTCAAGGTTCAGCTATGTCACAGGTACCGTGGGTGTAGCTGCGGGTCTACCCAGGGTTCGGGGAAGGACGCAGTGAGGTGACGGAGACAACGGACTGAAATGAAAGTGGGCTAATTACCTGTAATTAGGTGGGGGCGATTGTTCTGACTCAGGCTTGGAGCCCCGAGGGTGGGAGGCCTGGTTTACACAGCTGTGCTGGAGGAAACATCCGCTGTTTCTGGAGAGGGCAGGACCCTTGAGGAGTGGCTCGCTGCCCTTATGAAAAAAGAAAAGGGAAGCGTCTGTTTCCGCATTTTTAGAATTTCATCATGGAGAAAGGAACAAAGGCTAAGCTCTGCATTTGAGCCTGCCCGAATCCTCCCCGCCCCAGGGGCGACTCGAGCCCCAGCCGGCCTACAGCCAGAGGGCTGGCGGAGGCTCCTGGCCTGGGGGGAGCACCCCCACCCACCGGAGCCCACTTCTCCCGGCACAGCCAGCCGTTTCCTCCCCGGACAGGGCTGCGGTTCTTGTTGGTTTGTTTAGGGTACTCAGCGTCGCACCGTCTGTTGCCTTGCTGGGTCCCCTGTGATTCCCTTTCTGTTTGTGCCTCCCTGGGAAGGGGACTCCATCCACGACCCCATCCTTGCGGCTGGGCCTCCCACGGGGACCCGAGGGGCCCGGGCTCCCCGACCCCTGGCCAGAGGCCCTGGTGCGGGGACCTTCCCTCCGCCGCCGGCACCTTGCTCCCATTCTCCCCCAAAAAAAGAATGTATAGTTTTTGGAGCATATTTTATTGTTTAAAAACCACAACTGAATCTTTAAAACAGCAAAACACAGCAAACAAAACAACGCGGCCCCACACAGGCTTTGAAAACGTTTATTCTAAGAACCCGATGGAGGGCCGGGGGAGCCGCTCGGGTACCGGGCGCGTCACTGGGTGTTCAGCTTCTTGGTGGCCTCCTCGACGATGGCCATTAGGCCGGCCCTGAAGCTCTCCAGCACGGGCAGCAGGCCCTGGCGGAGGTCCTCGAGCGCGGGCTTGGCCTTCTCGCTGAGCGTGCTCAGGTGCTCGGTGGCCTTGGCCTGGTACTCGGCCAGGCTGGCGCTGCCGCTCTCCTTGAGCGCCTGCAGGCGCGCGGCCAGGCGCTCGCGCAGCTGGTCGCTGTAGGGGGCCAGCTGCGCGCGCAGCGCGTCCACGTGGGTGCGCGCGCGGTCGCGCAGCTCCTCGCCCAGCGGGGTCAGCTTCTCGTGCAGCTCCTGCAGCTTCTGGCGCGCGCCCTCGCGCAGCTCCGTGCCCAGCGGCGCCACCTTCTGGCGGTACAGCTCCACCTCCTCTTTCCACTTGTTCTGGAACTCGTCCAGGTAGGGCTGCACCTTCTGCTTCACCTCCTCCAGATCCTTGTGCAACTCCTGCCTCAGCGCCTCTGTCTCCTTCTCCAGGTTATCCCAGAACTCCTGGGTGACCGGGCCGATCTGCTCGCGCAGCTTGGTGACCGTGCTGCCCAAGGTGTCCCAGTTCTCCAGGAGATTCAGGCTGAAGGGGCGAGGTGAGGAGACCGAGGGGCTCAGGGGTGGCCTCCCAGGCACCCCCCCTCCCCGGGCCAGCCCCAGGGCCACCTGCGGTGAGCCCTGAGCGGCACCCGTCCCCGATGTGCCGCAGCCCTGGAGAGGGGGGCTGCAGAGCCCGGCCTAGCTTGCCCCACACCCCCGTCTACCCTGGGGCAGCCTCCCGCCCTCACACTGCATCCCATTGTATGGAGGGACTGAGGAGCTGGTAGAGGCGGAGCCCGGCTTGCTGCCCAGTCTTGCCTGGCCCCAAAGCTGGGCATCAAGGGCCTTGTCTTCACACTCCCAGGCCCTCGTCGTCTCTGAAGATGGCCACCCCTGTTGCTGGGCAGAGGCCTTGGAGGTAGCTAAGAACCCGGGCTGGGTTGCACTTGCAGGCAAGAGGTGCTGTGATTGCTGAGCCGGCGGCACAGACCTGCCCCTTGCTGGGGCACTACTGTATCTTACTCTCCTTAAAATGAGTTCTGAGATGATGGTCATTTTGGGGATCCCATTCCTGTGTTCCAGGCCTTCTGTGGGGCCCATGAAATAGGTGACCTGGCCATTGTGGCTACATCTCCCCACAGGCCTCTCTGTCCCCCTGGAAATGCAACCCCCTGCCCCTGTACCGGCCCTGCCCCCACCGCCGCCCCAGGCTGGGTCCTTACTTCAGCTGTTTTCCCAAGGCGGAGGTCTCAAACTGCCCCACATACTCTCTGCCAGCATCTCTGACTGCATCGACGTACACGGTGGCTAAATCCTTCACTCGATCCCAAGGTGACTGGGGTTCATCTTGCTGCCAGAAATGCCGAGCCTGGCTCCCTGGAGATGAGAGGGGAGACCCAGATCAGGCCAGCTCTGGCCGGGGATCAGAGCTGAAATGCCAGGCTTGGAGGCAGGGGAGAGGGGCATGTGAGAAACCCTGCTCCCTGTGCCCAGGAGGGTGGCCCACAGGGGCTTAGGGAGCAGGCCCCAGCCAAAGGCTGGCTTTCGAGGCTGGGGTGGGGGTACCTACCCGTGAGGAAGAGCACGGCCAAGGTCAGCACCACGGCTTTCATCCTGAAGGGACGTGGGTGACCTGGAGGAGAAGGTCCTGGCTGAGCGGGGCTGGCCTCTAGCGTGGAGGAGCCCAGGGCTCCCCCACTCACGTTAGCCAGGGGTGGGGGCAGGGCACAGAGGAGAGGCTCTTGGAACCCAGAGTCCCAGCATGGGGCACAGTCTGGTGCTAGGACCCCAGAGCCTGAGCCTCAGAAGGCAGCACTTACCTCAAGGGCTCCAGCAGTCTCTGAGCTGCCAGCTCTCCCGGCCTATTTATGTCTCCAGGCAGGGGCTGGGCTGGGAGGCTGATAAGCCCAGCCCAGGCCTTGCTGCCGCTCACTGGTCCTGACGATGTGGAACTTAGAGTTCAAGGATCAGCTCTGTCCCTGGGGCCGGACAAATAGAGTGGGCAAACAGGAAGCTGCGGGGGCTGCAGGGCCAGGGATCAAGGGTTCAGGCGGGGGCCACGGGGTGGTTGCAGGCTCGTAGGTCCTCCAGGTTGGGGTCATCTGGACCCATCCCTTCTCCTCAGGTGGGGGATGTGTGCCCTCCAGAGTCTGGCGTGCCAGTGCAGCCGGGGAGAGGAGGGAAGGAAGCAAGCGACACCAGCTGGCCAGGGACCGCTGGGACTCCTCCACTCAGGAGACGCCCTCCCCGCCGTCCCCTTGCATTCCAGGGAGATTATTTTGCACCCGCCCTGCCCTTCCCCTGCACAGGCAGCAGACAGTCTTCCCACCAACACCCTGTCTCTATTTTGTCCCAACAGGTCAGCATACCTCTCTCCAGGCTTTCCTAGGCCTCCCAAACCTTAAGGGGACCCGGGGAGACAGGGAGTGGCCCAGGGAGACTGTAGAGGGCTCCGTGGCCCCAGACTGAGATTTCAGAGACCTGACATCTCAAAACAAATTCTAGAGACCAGCTCGGACTTGCCAGCTCTTGATTTTTGTTATGTAAAAACGTTACCCACTGCTGCCCCCTCCCAAGACCCTAGCCTCTACCAGGACCAGCTCCGCAACAAAGAAAAGTTTTTTTTTTTTTTAACAGCACACAGACGGGCGGCTAGTCACTTAAATCGAATCCATATATATCTTTGTGCTGTTCAAGTTTATATTCGATCACACACGGTGAGAATGGATACCAGCCTTTAGGGGTCACCGATGCAAGGGGAAAGACCTCTGGAGTAGACGGTGGGAGACCTGGTTCCTCACTTTCTTTCGCCTCCAACTTGCAGAATCTTGGAGGAGGATCACGAGCCCATTATGTAATCTCTCTGAGCCTCAGTTTCCTCTCATAAAATGGGGACAGAAATGGCTGGGGTTATCAGAAGACCCCGGGGGGATCCTGTGAATGCAAACTGTGTGCTCCTTGGCGTTCGCAGCGCTGTCCAGCAGGGGTTCTCTCGAGAGGGCCAGGACCTCCAACACCAGATCACCGATGATGGGCCCTGAGTCACAGATGATGAGCCCTGAGTCACAAAGCCTGTGCAGGAGCCAAGCTGAGAGGGACTCTGGGATCAACCCCTACAGCCTCTCTCTTCCCTGCCATCTCACACATGAGGAAGTTGGAGAGAATAGAATGAATTGGCACTAGGTCTCTGGTCTCT
The DNA here is from genome assembly GCF_003009895.1 of Hyaena hyaena. Lineage (NCBI taxonomy): Eukaryota > Metazoa > Chordata > Mammalia > Carnivora > Hyaenidae > Hyaena > Hyaena hyaena. The sequence continues at coordinate 3,710,113 of NW_024080669.1, read as the reverse complement.
CAGCAAATTAGAGGCAGGACTGGACTTCGCACCCAGCTCTCTCTGGATGTAGCCCCAGGATGGAAATGTGCCGTGCACCATATACCCAGGAAATTCCCTACACTCTATAAACACCTGCCTGGTGCTGCCGTTGGCAAGGTGCTGGAGCTGTGGGGACCCCAGGCCTCTCCCACTGTAGCGGGTCTCCTGCCTTTCACCTTGGAGCTGGACAGCCTTAGGTTGGAGTCCCAGCTCTGTCACGAGTTAGCTGTGTGATCCTGGGCAAGTTATACAACCTCTGCACACCTCGGTCCCTTATCTGTTGAACGAAGACAATGATGGGACATGCCGTCTCCTAGGGTCACAGTATGGGGAGTATGTATGGCAGGCAGAATAATGCCCCCGCCCCCCACAAAGATGTTCAGGCCCTCATCCCTGGAGACTGTAACTCTTTTATGGCAAAAGGGGCTGTGTAGATGTGATTATAAGGGCCTTGAGGTGGGTGACTTTCCGGGTCAGAGGGATGTGAATGCTGGAACGGAGCGGCAAGCCAAGGATAGTGGGAGGCCTCCAGAAGCTGGAAGAACTTTCCCCTAACAGGCTCTGCTGACACCAGGATTTCAGCTTGGTCTGACCCACTTGAGACTTTTGACCTCTAGACCTGAACTCAGGTAATAAATGGATGTTTGAAGTACTACATTGGATCATCCGTGGCAACACCGAGAGGGAGCTTAGCACGCAGTAAGTTCTGCGTCCCAGAATCCCGATTTCTGGCATTCTGTCCCCTTGCTCCCACAGAACACACTGGCACGGTCAGGCCGGAGCTAAGACCTCGGCTTCCGGAAGCAGAGGTGGCAAGTACTCACGTTTTCTCTGGGTGGTCCTGACTTGCAGATGCTGAGATCTGGGGCCTTGTTCCTGCGCTGACCCTGTCCCAGGGATCCATCCTGCAGAGAGGGAGGCAGTCTCACTGAGCAGTCAGCCTGGGCTGCCGCTTGGCCGCCCTGCTTTCTGCCTGAGGTTTAAAGATGGTGGGGGGAGGCCGGCTCTCTCCTGGGGACCGTTCATGCTGTCTCAGGCCAAGTGAAGCTCCTTTTTGGGGGTACAGCTTGCCCCAGCCTGCACATGGGGGTCTCAGGTTGGACTTCAAGCTACCTGCCACTTCCACACTTCTCTGTGGTTTACTGCTGAAGTGCTCACTATGGCTAAACCTAATTCCAACATCTGTGTAGTTCACTAGTGGCCAAAGAACCTTTACGATCGTCCCTGGAAGGCTGGGCAGCCAGATAGTTTCGCTGCTGTCTTGCCTATGAGTAGATGGCAGCTCAGAGCTGCTGTGGCCTCCAGCCACGAGTGTTTGGTGCTGTCAGGAACAGGAGTCAGGAGGCCTGCTGGCCACCTTATGTCCTGAGCAGGGGCTTCTTGGTTTCCCAGTGTGATCCCAGTGTGGGGATCACAGGGCGTCGGGCTAGGGGGTGCCGGTGATAGCATCCTAGCAAGCAGGACGTTGTCTACCTTCCTTGCTCACTAGTATGTCTGTCTACTGCATTTGACTGTTAGAGGCTTGCCGCAAACTAGCCCAGGCCCCTTATTACTAATATTTTGGAGAGGAAGGAAGTCCTTCTGCATCTCAGAGTCAGGCAAGGGTCCAGCCAGTCCCTGCTGGAGACCTCGGGTGCCCATAGGTTGGACTAGCTGCTTAGTAAAAGGCCCACCAATGTGGTCCTTGGTCCCAACATGCTTTTTCCTTGATCTCAAGGCTCTCCAGAGTGACCGCTTGTGAAGCGTGTCACCAAGGGGCTGGCTGGGAGTGCTGCTAGCTCACTGCAGGAGTGGATTTTGCTCAGTATGATTAGCGACTCAATTTCACAATTTATGTCCCAACGTCGTACTGGTCACTCTGAACCGGGAGGACTCTGTCCCCTGCTAGACTTGGCACATAACAGACACTCAACAAATATTTACTCACTGAGTGACAGCAGGCACAGTAAAGGGTCCCCAGGATGGTAGAGGGGCATCTCAAGGAGCGGCCCTTGGGAGGAAACTCAGGAGTAACTTCGGAGCATCTGGCCCTGTGCTTGAACGGAGAAGATGTGCTGCAGGTCAGGACCGGAGACTTGGGCTCGGGACGGTTCAGACTGAGCAGGGGGCGGGGGTGGGGGGCAAGCGCCCAACCCCATGTTTCCTTTTTGGCAATTCTTTCGCAGCTCCTGGTGACGGGCCCCCAACCTAGGCTCCGGGCAGGGCACTGTCACCCACCAAACGCGATTCTCTCCTGCTGTCCTGCTCAGGAGGAGACTGAAGTGCACGTGGCTTATGTGTGACCAGCTCTGGCCAAGGTTTGGCGCCGTGGCAGGCACACCAGCCTTCCGAATTCCTGCCTTTGCGGTTAGGGTGGGGTGGGGCACGGCACAAAGTCAGGAGAGTCCAGGAAGCATCTGTGGGCATGGCTTCTCCTTTCCAGAGCTCAGATCTCTGGTCCTCATCCAGGAGGGCAGCGGCCTGCGTCCTCTGGCCCAACGGCACCCTGGCTGATTTCATGGTGGGGATACAACTGCAAAGGTTGTTACAAGATGTGGAAGGCATCTGGGTAGGTCACTGCATGCTTCCAGAGACCCTCGCTCAAGCCTTCCACATGTGTGTACACACTCAGAGGATTTCTACAAGATCCTTCTTGGAAGGCTTCCGTTCTGAACAGTCCCACAGCAACTTTCTAGTGCACTGTGGGTGCAAACGCTTTCGTAAGCCCCCTCTTCCTACTCTTCTTTCTACAAACTTAGTATTTCCAGCATCAGTAATCTTTCCTCACAGAAGAGCCTCAACCAGCCATGTCTTCGCCATGCCTGGGACCACGCTGGAAATTTCACCCTGACCTCTGGAATCCAGGTGTGAAAAGAAGACAAAAGCTGTAGATAAAGTTCCCTTTGTGTCCTAACACTTACCGGGCAGTCATGTCACTGGGCTGACTGGGGTCACCCCAGAAAGGCCCTGGGTCTTTTGAGGATTTCCTTCCACTGCCTTAAAAGTACCCTCTCAAGGAATTAGTTTTCTGTCTGACTCAGCAAACTCAAATGCTCCCTTCTGGCAGGACAGAGTCCAAGCAGGGACACAGTGTGGGCTGAGATCAGACTTCTAGAGAATGCTAGCTTTACAAGGCGGAGTGAGATAAACAGATTGCTCAAAGCTCCACCCTATGCTCTGTAGGCTTCTTCAGCCTCCCTGGGTGTAGCTTCTGCCCGCCTGGATGTTTCTCCCAGCTAGACTCTGAACCACAAGGCAAACAGCATATCAACATAAGATCATAAACAGGTTTTCATTTTCACAATCCACTACTGTCCAACTAAGATTAAGTTACATAAGTTTGTATGCTGCCACCATCACCACCACCACCACCACCACCACCACCATCAAGATCATCATCACCAAGATCACCACCACTGTCGTCATCACCACCACCACCATCACCATCACCAAGATTGTCATCATCATCACCACCGTCACCACCACCACCACCACCACCAAGATCATCATCACCAAGATCACCACCACTGTCGTCATCACCACCACTACCATCACCAAGATTGTCATCATCATTACCACCACCACCACCGTCACCACCACCACCGTCACCACCACCACCACCATCACCACCACCGTCATCATCACTGCCAGCGCCGCCACCACCACAACCAACCACAAAAAGGACTAAAAGTCTTATTGCAACAATTGGGTGTAGAGATCTTTTTAATTCATTTTTAGTTCAACATAAATGAGAAAGAAAAAAATACTTCTGACATTTTCAAAGAGCAGAAATGGGAAATTACGTTCATATACATTCAACATATACTGCGCATACTGGTTACTACAATACAAAGCAATGATCTTTTACAAGTGTAGTTTGCAGGATGGCACGGTTAAGAGGCTCCCCGGCGTTCATCTGGCCGGCTGCTGGAGGACGGCAGCCTGCTCTTCTATCAGTACGGTCCCATGTAAACACGACAGGCTGAGCATGTGTGTGAGGGGGCGGCTGGGGGCACTGGAGCTGGAACAGGCCCAGAGAAGTCAAACAGTAGCTGTCCGGGTCTTCTTGGTAGCCTCCTTCTGGTGGGGAGTTGGCGGCCTCACCAAGTGGAGGGGAGACTGGGGACCGTGGAAACACGGGACAGATCCTGAGAGGGGCTCTCGCATCGCAGAAATCCAGTCGAGGGACATCGGGTCCAGGAGCCGAGCTGCCGGTATCAGTGAGGACGAGCCGCGTGGGAATCCTGTCAGTAACGTGAGGACGGCCGTGGGGGCACCCGCTTTCTTCTGTGCAAATTCAGGGTGAAAGACTAGGAGGGGCCTGGGGACCCTTCAGCCTCTTTTCCCAGGAGAAAGGATCAAGAGTCAGAATATTTAACATGTCTTTCTTGCTCTGAAGATCAGAAGGAGATAACCCAGGTCCTCTGTCAGCCCCCAGCCAGCAGAGAAGACTTTGGTTTCTAACAGTGAAGAAACAGAGAGAATGACAAACGGTAGCTACTGCATGTACACTGCTCCCTGGTGGGGGGGGGGGGGNGAAGGAGATAACCCAGGTCCTCTGTCAGCCCCCAGCCAGCAGAGAAGACTTTGGTTTCTAACAGTGAAGAAACAGAGAGAATGACAAACGGTAGCTTCCGTCGGGCTGGCGGTGGGGGGGGGGGGGGGGGGGGCGGGGGGGGCACCACTACACCTGTCACTGGCACAAGTAAGAGCTGTCCACAATTACAAGGTCTACAGAAAATACTCCGAACAAAAGGTGCAAGTCACAATTCAAATAGAACAGAATCTGGTTAAACATGTCTCTTTTAAACAAAAATTCCTTTTGTTTTTATTTATTAATAATAACAATAATAATAACAATAATATCAACATTTACCAAAAACAATTCCTACATGATCAAGAATTAAAATAGGGGCTGAGGATGCCCAGGGGGGAGGAGAAGGTTCAGAGAGGAAGGGCCCAAGACAACCTCCTGTTCTTTGCCTGTGTCAGAGCCTGAAGGGGAAACACGTGTGCGTGCCTGTGTGTGTGTGTGTGTGTGTGTGTGTGTGTGTGTGTGTGTGTGAAGAAACAACCCTCGTACAGCACGATATAGAGTGAGAAGGCAAGAGGACACAGAAAGCACAGTGAACCACTGCCAGGTGTTCAGTCTGTGAGCGGAGCCAGCAGGACGGGAAAGGCAGCCAACCCTCCAGGTTGGAGGAGGGGAGCGGAGTGACGAGAAGGCTCACACAGAGGGAGATGCGCCAACTGGCACCGCCTCCAGGCCAGGCCGCTCTCGGCCTCCACGCTAAAGCTCAGACGCGATCTCGGCCGGGCCGGACAAGTCTTTCGGGGGATCCCAGCAGTCAAGACCTTCCGAGGTTCCAGGCCTGGCGGTTCTTTTTTGTTGGGTTTTGCTCTCTGTTTTCCGAGCGCCAGAGGCCATCACCCCTTCCTGTCTCCCTTTCCCCGGCCACTAATAATCCCCAGGATGTTATCTGTTAATAGCTGCTCCTGGGAACAAGCAGTGCAGGGAAACAGAGGGTGCTCTGCCGGGGGAGGCAGGGCAGGGGGGTGGCTCTGGGTCTCCTGGCCTCTAGTTTTAACTGCTTTGTTCTTCTGTCTCAACAAAGGAACGGAAGAAAGAAAAAAAAGAAGAAACAGAGAAACAAGGAAGAATGATAATCACCTCCAAAAGAAAATACATCAAAAAAAAAAAAAAAATTAAACCAAAACCAAACCAAACCAAACCACCAACTCAAATATACCAAATACACTTTCACAAAAGGTGGCAAACACAGATATCCTGTTTATTTCCTCGGTGACTTGGTCATACAGGCAAACACGGCAAAACCCCCTCAGGACCCGAAAGAACCGCACACTGATGAGCCAAAGTGAGGAAAGGAGCCATGACACTCTAGGCGGACAGAAACACAATGGCAATTTGGCGCAATGCTGCTAGATACTGTTGGTTTAAAGTCATTTCATTCCCGAGCTGTACACACACCTGCAACAGAGCAGACACACACAGGACAATCAGTTCAGAGCAAGAGGCTCAAACACGCACTTGAAAACTGTCAAGAAACGCAACTGGCTCACTTTACCTCAGGTATTTTAAGAGGTCTGCCATACTGAGGCTCGAAGACGGGTCTGCCAGATAGCTTAACCTTCCTCCCTGCTTTCTGTCAGAGTTTTCAAAGACAGAAGCAATACTACCTACTGTATGTTTAGGCAGGACTCCAGCCCAGCTCATCAGTTTACCTGTTTTCTGCCACTGGCCTCTGATCACATAGTTCCGCTGTCTGGAATATTCTTCCACTTGCAGCACTGCCTTGAAAACTATGGCTAGATAGGTTTTCTTGCTGGGTCTCCTGCCTCAGGACTGAATTCAGGGATTGTCCTTCCCCCATTACCCTGGCCAGAGGGGCCCCGTCCTCCGAAGCCGCAGCTCACTTCCTGTCTCGGGGCAGGCTACGGCACCCACAACACGTGTCTTATCCCCATACGTAAATCGAGGGACTGTGGCCAGCATTTCTCCTGTATGCTCCCTACCTGCCCCCCGGGACCACCAGCACGGCGCGTCGTGACAGAGCAGGAAGATGCGAAGACGGAGAGGGGAGGGGTGGTGCTGTCGAGTCCCCGGGCCACCACACACAGAAGGATCAGGGGCTGGGGTGGCCCTGGCCAGGGAAATACTCACTCTCCGCTGCCTGCTACACGCCTGCCTGCTCCATGCTGAAGGAGACCTCGGGGTGCTTGTAGCTGAGCAGAATGTCTGTGATGCACGTGGATGGATAGCAAGAGGAGTTTAAATGCTGGCTGCCGTCAGCCAGGTCCGGACGCTCGTGACCAGCTGGACCCTCCCTGCAGTCTGCAAGACCAGAAAGAACCTGTGAGCTTTGCAGAGAGCTGGGGGCCAGGCGGTGGAGGTGGTCGCAGGAAGAGAAGTCTGAGCGCCCTGGAGCGGGGCTCTCACCCTGAATTCTAGCTCCCAGCAGGCCCTCGGCCGCAGGCTGGGCCGGGGTTCTTCCTGTACTGAGCTCCACTCGGCCCCGTACCACACACTGCTGCAGTGTGGCCGAAGACAGCACGCAGCACCCTCAGAAAGACTTAGCTCTCCAGGGAGAAGCCCGCTTTAGCGCTAGCAGGCACGGGGTATGGGGCACCCTCCGTGCTCCAGGCATTCTCCTGAGCACTGTTAACTCGTTAAGCACACAGCACAATCTAGGATTCAGCCTCTACCGTTCCTGCCCCTTTATAGAGGAGGACCCTGGGGTTCCGAAAAGTTAAGTGCCTTATCCATGGAGCCTCTAAATGGCAAAACCAGGATTTACTGCTGACCTGTCCATTCCAAAGCGTATGCTTTTTTCTGTTATGATATCTCCCTTTACTGGTTCTAAGGACAGGCAGGCATAGTCCCTACGATACAACGCCCTCTAATCAGAGCCAGAAAGACAGTTATTAAAGCAGTATCTTGTCGAGGCTTTACAAAGACAAATGTGATACCCCTGCACTCAATCAGAAGGTCTGCTTCTTTATATACTCATTCTCGATGGAGAGAAGTGGGGAAGGCTCTTGGGCCCAGGCCTCGTGGGGAAGCTATGGCTTCCCATCTCCCCCTGAACCCTACATACAGAAGAGGAGAACAGTCACTAGTGAAGACGGGGAGGGGCACCTCCAGAAACTTCCCCGGGGCACCCCATGCATAAGGCTCCTCACCCTCACTTTCCCCATCTTGAAACTGCTGGCTCCCCATGAGCGAGGACTGGCTGAGAACTGCATCTGACATCTGGGCGGAGCTAAGTGCTTTTCCAGCCACGAGACTCATTCCTGGTAAGTTATCCAGCTGCACCTGCAGAAAACAATTAGGAAAAGAAGTCAGGATACCAGAGAACATGCCACTCTCAGGTGACCCACGGTGACAGCCGTTCTCTCTAAAAGGGCCCGGGCACAGGGCAGCCTCAGGCAGCGGTCCCAGGCTGTGCCCCTAGACTCCCTTCCTTCCACAAGGCGCCATCCTTCCCTTGTGGGGGGGCGGTGATGGATGCATGGTGAACCTCAGCAGACGGTCACGTGCCCTTGACAACTACGCGGCCTTCCAAAACGAGGTTTCTGACCTGTCCCATCACCACAGGGCTTGGGTCTTAGGACCTGACTGTCCAATAGCAGTCTCCGTGGGCACCACGGCACACTTCATCTGTCCTGTCCAACACGGGGCCACCAGCCACAAGTGGCTGAGTACTTGAAGTGGGACTGGTATGACTGAGAAACTAAATTTTTTATTTCACTTTAAATACATTTAAATTTGGATGGCCTCATGTGGCTAGTTGCTACTGTATTAGACAGTGCTGCCCTAGGAAAGCAATGTTTTGCTGAGCTAGGTTAGTTCCCTTTATCTGAGTAGTTCAACGAACTATTGGAAAACTAACCAGAAGTCTACGGGTTCACTTGCTGGGGCTGGAGTTTAGACTGGGGAGAAGCTCAATAACTCAGCCCAGAAGGAACAGAAAACAACTACTCGTGATTCCTTGGTCTGAAGTTTGGAGCACAGGTTCCCCCGGTCTGTGAGGCTGACGCAAAGCCATGCTTGCCTCGACCCCAGGGGTGCTGGACTCGGGCTGGGGGAAATGGAAGGGCAGAGGTGACCCCACAGTACTGCTGGCTAGGCTGGGACTGGTCGGGTCCCACTTCTGAGAAGCGGGAGAGGCCAACATACATAAGCATCATCGCTGTTCTGGATCGTGTGGTGCCTCTGGAGGGTCCGGGGCCTGTGGTGCTCACTGACGGAGGGGCGTGTTGGGTACCCAAGCCCATTGTGACCCGGCAGCTCCATTGCTTGTCCCGGAGAACCTCTATCCATGCAGTTCCCTACGACAGACTCTGAGGAGACAGAGCAAAACAGGGTCAGCGGCCGTAGGGTTTCTCCTGATACTGTCACTCCCATCCAAGGACTGTCTTGCCAGAGACAATCCACAATGGTGAGGACCACGTGTGCACCATCGGCTAACCCTCAGCTGGCTGTTCAGGGTGCTTGGAGGAGCCTGGACTGGCCTGCCAGCCCCAAGTCCCACAGCAAATATGAGCCTCTTTATGGAGGGATCATAAACCCCCACGAGAAGAAGTCCGTAGGACAGCGGCTGACTGGATCACATTGAGCCTTTTCTTTTTTTCTTCATTCCTGTTTGCCTGACGGCACTCTTTCCCTAACCTACGTGCACATAAGAGTCTTTCGTGGAGCTCTCAGGGACCTCTAGCCTGGAAGGATGGCCTCCACTCTGTGCATGCCTTCTCTCTCCTCCCTTGGCTTCCCCCTCAGTGGACCGGCCCAGTCCCCTCTTCTGCATTTTGAAATGCTCTCCTCAACTGCTTCCACGGCTCCTCCACTCTTTACTTTTGTACCCGGACCTTCTCTCTCTCCTCACACTTACTTTGGTATTATCATCTATTTTCAGGGCTTCAACTATATTGCCTCTAGATAAAGAATTATTGACATAAGCTCCAAATCCATAATTCCAACTATTAACCTCAGCCTGGAAAGCTAACTGACATCTACCACCATACCGAGTTCCAAACTCATCAACACCCCGACCCCAGGCCATCTCAGACATCCTTGTTTCCCTATGTTCCTAACCTTCCAGATGTGAGCTCACCCATGCTCGCGCGCGCGCGCTTGTGTGTGTGTGCACGCACTCCTGTTAGTTCCATACTCCTGGTTCCACATCACCTTAAACCTAAAGAATCTACCTCTACAATACTGGTCACTTCAGTCCCTCTCTTTACGATCTTACTGCTTCCACTGAAGCCCCACGCCCTCTTGCCTGGATTACCGGCCCTCCCCCCCAACCATCCCTCTACGGCTACTCTACAAAGATTACTCCTTCCACAGGTAGCCCAAACAGCTCATTGTCAGAACGCTGTCCCAGCCTACCTTCCAGTACTTCACGCTAAGCTCCCCGGCGTGCTAGGCTCCAGTCAAACGGGAGCACCCAACTCTGGCCCACTCAACTCAATTCCATGCAGGTGCCCTCACTGTTCCTCTCCCTGGAAATGCTCACTGCTTCTTCCATTCCAGCCAGTCCAAATCAACTCACCTTCCTAGGTCCATCTCAAATGTTAACATCTTTTTAAAAATGTCTATTTATTTTTGAGAGACAGAGAATCCAAAGCAGGCTCCAGGCTTCGAGCTGTCAGCACAGAGCCCACGACGTGGGGACTGAATTTATGAACTGTGAGATCATGACCTGAGCTGAAATCAGACACTTAACTGACTAAGCCACCCAGACACCCCTCAAGTGTTAACAATCTTGATGAAACTCTCCTTTCAAGCAAATAAAGATCTTTGCTTCCTTTAAATGTCAGAAAACGTTAAAGGACTCACTACTCGGGGCGCCTGGGTGGCTTAGTCGGTTAAGCATCCGACTTTCGCTTAGGTCATGATCTCACGGTTCGTGGGTTCGAGCCCCGCGTCGGGCTCTGTGCTGACTGCCAGCTCAGAGCCTGGGGCCTGTTTCAGTCTGTGACTCCCTCTCTCTCTGACCCTCCCCTGTTCACGCTGTCTCTCTCTCTCTCCTAGAAATAAATAAAACATTTAAATAAATAAATAAATAAATAAAGGACTCACTACTCTAACGTTATTCCTGACACCATTTTCAACTGTGTATTTGTCTTAGTTCTTATTAGCTTGCAAGTTCTCTGAGGATAAGAATTGCATCTTATGCATGTGTGAGCCTTCAGTATTCCAGAGCAGTGTCCTATTCCCGGTGGGCATGTAATAATTAGCTCTTTAACTGATATTAATATATGCTCTCTTAATATGGGTTAGTATGCTGTCAGAGTCATGCCCCTCTGGACTAGGTACTGGAGAGAAAAGCGTTCGAGAGGACTGAATATTTCCTCTTGACCAAGGGTGGTCAAGAAGAAGACCAGGCCACAGCCACGCTGGTCGGACCCTCCTGGTCGCACTGCTGGCTCTGGTCCTTGAGCGCCTGGTAGCTGAACATATGCATTGTTGGCTTGCTTGATCTTTTTCAGTCAATGATCCTCGGCAACCATCAGGCTTATCTTCTGATGAGCTCCACCCTGGCCAGACCAGGTTTTTAATAGGAAACACAGCCCCAATGCTAATCGTGCCCTTCCAATATCTATTTGAATAATGGAGGTAAAATGGGCTGCATAAGTGTTGGGTACAGGGTTTCAGGTCTCCAGATTCAAATGGCCTCCAACCACAGTCAAGGTTAGGCCTGGCTCAGGGGCTGGGGTGGGACAGGAAGGGAGGGAAACCAACTGACTGCACGTTGCTGATAATGCGATGCATCTGGAAAAAAATGAGAGGAGGGAGGCTTCCCAAATGCCAAAGATGATGGCAAGTGAGAAATCTTTTGGAAGTTCTCTGAGCAAAGAGGCCAAAGAAACAGAGAGAAGCCAATTCTTTTGCTATTGAAAGCTGACAGCTGGAAGAAAGAGGAAGAGAAAAGAAAGCCGGCAGCAGGACTTTCCACGTGGACAAGTCCTCAGTCCTCATCCCCATGCAGCCTGTCTCCTCTCGGTGGGCACGGCTCACGTGCTCGCCCCGGGCCAACAGAACCCACGGGCAGGACGTGGTGTGATGCTGGCTCTGTGGTCCGCCCCGCCAAGAAGCTACACAAACAGCTGCTGCTTACTTTCTCAGGGCATTTCCAAATGCCTGTCTTCTCTTCGCTGAGTGCTAACACCATCCACTCAGTTCCCTGGGGTTCCTTCCTTCCGGATAACACAGCTGGTGGCAACGCGCCACCCCCCCCCCCCCCCGCGCCAAAGATGACACAGGAGCTCTCCTATTTAAAGATTTCCTCAAACGTGAGGAAATAGCAAAGCTAACAAAATGTACAGGTTCTGGTTCTTGATATCTGGCTCCTTCCCACTTCTTCTAGAGGCCTCGTCTAGAGTGTATTTGTTAAGTATGCTAAGTCTCCTTTCCCTCTTTTTTTTTTTTTAATTTATTTTTATTTCTGAGAATGAGGCTTCTCCAAACCCAAACACCCACCCTGGTCTTCCTGCTACGGGGAAGGTCGCATGGATCCCGTCCTGTCTGTTCTCTTCCTGGCCCTCAAGTTCAGGCCCAGCATGCCTGACGAGTGCCAGCACACGAAGCCAGCTAGTGCTTGAGGAATCCCTCAGTGAGCCTTCCTGGCCCCCCAGCCTGGCATCAGGAGCACACGCTTTGGGGTCAGGGAGGCCTGGGCTGGAATCCCAGCTTCCCCAGGACTCCTGAGGCTTGAGCAGGCCCCCTGCCTTCACTGGGTCTCAGTCTATTGGTAAAGCAGGACTTACCCCACAGGTGTGAAAGTGCTCGGTGCGCTGAAAGAGCCTGGCAAACCCTGGGGTCACTTACGCTCATTTCAGGTGTCAGGTCTGAGTGCACAGGGCATACCGAGCCACGTGACAAAAACAAACGAGGAAACCCTGTGTCCAGAACTGTGGGGACAATTTACCCATATGTGAGAGAACAAGTGAGTTACTGACAATTTAACTTCCAGAGTTTGGTTTAGGAGTTTGGGTTAATTTCCTCTTGTTTAGGAGAGACTAATGTAAGCTTAAAACGAGATGAAAACAAAGTGGATTAATAGGAGTTAGGCAACAAAGTTTCAGTTTAGTCTGTAGTCCAGAGATCTGGAAGGGCTGGCCTCTTTTGCCCGGCAGAGAGCATGCCAGGCGCTGCCGATGGAGAGACAAGGAGGCGTAAACAGGAGAGCATAAGACCAGGGAATCCAGACACTCAAAGCCAGGGTCCAGCTCCATCACCGACTGTGCACGAACCTGGATAACATGTGTCATCTAACCTACTTCCCGATCTGAAAATGAGGGTTGTCACTGGGGACTCAGAAGACACCGTGGGCGAAAGGCCCTTTATGACACTGTAAAGGACTGTACGAGTAAAGGATTATTTTTAATAAGAATGTCGAGTCCCGAGTCTCTAATCCATTGTGATGCTCCATAGCGCCCTACCCACCAGTGGGAGGGCGTGTGTGCGGGGGCGGGAAGGCCACTAACCCACTGACTGAGGGACAGGAATCCCAGGCTCAAGCCTTTGGTGCCTTGGGCCAGTTCAGCAGCTAGAGGCATGGTCAAGCTCACCGAAGGATGTATCAATGACAGTGGAAAGAGGACCTCCGGGAGCAGCGTCCTCAGGTGCTGAGCAGGGTCGAGCTGACAGGGCACGGGGGCCGAGGGGGGCATCTGATCACGCAGGGGGCCAAATACACAGAGGGACGCAGTGCGCACCTCCCCCTGCCCAGGAACTTTGGGGCAGCTTGCACAACACTCTATTGAATCTGTCAATGTTGACTCACCCTTACTCATTTACTGGGCTTTAAGAGAAAAGGAGAGAAATGACTTGTGTGCAGAGCCCTCTTAAAGGTCCTGAGGGGTGAACCTGGCCCAGCCTGTCACTGTCTCACCCTCCGTGGGGCCTGAGTCCGCGAATAAACTGCTGAAGCTGCCGAGGCTCGGGGGAGAGGATGTGGTTCTTTGCAAGTCCAGCTGGTAATCTCACCATGTAAACTGGTCACGCTGTTGTACTTATTTATTTGCTGAGTGAAAAAATGAAGCGTACATAAGATCACAGAGGGAAGACAAGCTTATTTCTCCTTCTAGAGTGACAGGCGGGGAGATGGACAGGCAGCACAGTGCATGGAAAGCCCTGGAAAGCATGTTGGAGACACACCTTGGGCATGCTGTCTGCTCAGTGCCCTGGCAGGGCCCGGCCCCACAATGACTGGCAGAAGCGGCCATAAAGGAAAGAGGTAACCGTGGACGCTGATCTGTGTCATTCAATTTTCCTGGACTAACACCAGTGATTGCTGTTCGTCTACCCGGAAGACCCTCTAGCTCTCTTCTTTAATACTTACACCTCTTACAGCACTCATTCTGAACCCCTGTGGGGTAACGCTGTTTATGAGCCTGCCTGCCTTCCCAACAGAGTATAAGCTCCCTGAGGGCAAGGTCTTTATCTTTTCAGCCCTGCACTCCCCACAGCACCTACAATCCCGTCTTGTGCAACCCAGTCATTCAGTGAACTTGGTTGGATCTCTTGTTGTGGAAATAACCGATGAAGTGCTTGGGGCCTAGCATGTAACCACACAGAGATGGAAATCGTTAAAGGAAATAGCAGGCATTCCTCTCTGTCCAGAGAGATAAACAAGCATGAGCCTCCCGCACTGGCCTGCAGGGAGCTGGGACAGCGTTATGACCTTTCTTGGCAAAAGCGACAGCAAATTATCTAAAGGGTCTTTGGTAACGTAATACTCCAAGCTCTCAAGTTTTAAAAATTACAGAATCATGTCAGCTTAAAGCAGCAAAAGATGGTGGAACCACAGTTCCTAGTGTAAAGGGGTTGTGACATGTACATTCCAGGGTGTACATGGAGGTGGCCGTGAGCACAGAGCCTCGAGTTCCGCTACAAACGGAATTCCATTCTTCTCTTAGGGGGCTTTTAGCTTCATTACGCAGCAGACAAAGAAAGAAAGGAGCGGTTAGAGGGCAGGCCCACAGCCATAGGGGAGGCTCGTGATGTCTAAGGTAAGGACAATGGGGCCATCTCAGGATAAAACACCACTCTAAACACACAGGTTACATTCCTAAAGGTGGTTTGAACTCCTGAGCAGCACCAGGCCTCTCCGAGGCTATTAGTTTCCCTATTGTATTAGCTCACTACCCTGGATTATGAAATCACAGTAACAAACTCGTGGCTTCATTTGTTAAAGATAATTGTACATGTGGTTTCAAAAGTCACAAAAAAGAAAGAGATGTTAGAAAGAGGCAAAGCAAATGGCGCTCAAGCAAGAAAGGGCACACTCTGTAGCTACGTTAAAGAGTAAGTTTAGAGTCAGCTGGGTAGACGGAAGGAAGGATAATGTCTACGATGTATTAACAAGCAGGGCAGGAGCTATTACACCATCTAGAAAAGTCAGGAAAAGCCTATTTAAGAAGAAAGAGGACTTTGGGGGGAAGATGCCAGCAAGACTGATAACGAGGCAGCAAGCACAAGGCAATGTGGAGCTCAGAGCCTTGGGGATATGCTTCTGCCTTGATTTGTCCAGAGAGCAGAAGAGAGGGCTGTCGGGGATAATGGTGGTGTGGTGGAGGTGAGGAGGGAAGGAGAAGGAAGGGGAGGAGAGAAGGGGTGACGATCCCTCAACTGGGAGAGGCGGCAGGGGAGATCTGTCACAAGAGTCACAACCAACCGTGAAGCTCTGGCCGGAAGTGAAGGCCTTGGACTCGTGCGGCCGTGCTGTTGCTGGATCTAGATCATACTCTGGATTCTAGAAAACCTCTGCCCAGATACAAACTACGTGCAAAGTGGTATTAAAGGCAAATCAATGTTTACTGCTGCTGTGTACTTTGGTTCTATTTACTATCAGACATAATTTTTGTTTTCACTTAATAGCCAGTTTCCCTTTGTGTCTGCATAATTAACACACGGCAGGGGCACCCTGGGTGGCTCAGTCGGTTAACATCTGACTTATTCAGCTCAGGTCATGATCTCAGGTTCAAGCCCTGTGTCGGACTCTCTGCTGTCAGTGCAGAGCCCGCTTTGGATCCTCCCCTCCCCTGTGTGCGCTCTCTCTCTCTCTCTCTCAAAAATAAAATAAATGTTAAAAAGAGAGAGAGAGAGAGAGAGAAAACACATTGTATACTATTATATCACATGTAATTGTCTTAAACTTTAATAAATTAGCACTTTTTGGGTGTCTGGGTGGCTTAGTTGGTTAAGTGTCCGACTTTGGCTCAGGTCACAATCTTGCCATTCACGAGTTCAAGCCCTGCAAGGGCTCTGCGCTAACAGTTCTGTGCAGCATGCTTCAGATCTGTGTCTCCCTCTCTCTCTGCCCTACCCCCGCTCATGCTGTCTCTCTCTCTCTCAAAAATAAACACTAAAAACAATAATAAAAAAAGTAAAAAGATAATAAATTAACATTTTTAAAGTGAAAAAAAAAGATAATCCCTGTCCTTAGCTTCTACTACTTCCCTCATGTGCACTACATTGCAAACTTGCCAAGCCTGCTTGCTCCCCCCGAAACCCCACGGCCCTCCAGACCTCACAGAGACATTCCCACCTGCTGGTCTTGCCCCCTGCTTCTCCCCTCCATCCAAATGGGAAAATCCTCTTCGTCCACCAAGCCCCAACTCAAAGGCCACTTACTGCTGGAAACCCCACTCCTCTGACCGAGAACCTTCTCTCCCTTTCTGGTGTTCCCAAAGCACTTGTACCAGGCAGCTACATTCTGCCTCGCTTTATGTACCCAGTAGGCCAGCAAGCTGCTACTCTGGCAATTTTGGGACACAGGTGAATTCAAGACCCCCCCCCCCCCGCCCCCAGCTTCTGAACGTAGGAGCCACACAGGAGGAAAAACTGAAGAGAAGTTAGAATGTTTGAAGAAAAACATTTCCAAAGGTGTTTTCATACATGGCAAGGCAGGCTGGGGGTAGCAGGGAGTTTACACTATTTGCTCCAGCTCTGCTTTTTCCTCATTGCCTTGCAAACCAGGACACGCTGGGTCAGCACCTGCTGCAGTGAGCTGAGTAACTCTTGGGTTCAGGTGCCACTTAACGGCAGCTCACCCTGGAGGCAAATTACATAATCTGGCCTCATTTGTCTCACTGGTAACATGGGAACAGGAATAGTTACTGCCTCATAGGGTTGTTATGAGGATTAAATGAATTTATATATGAATAGCAGTGGGTGTCTGGCACATGGACAGCACCGTAGAGATGTTAGCCATTCTCCCTTTTATGCCAACTCTACTATGCTAATCCAGTGAAAGCTTTCATTCACCCAGGAAGCCTTTCCACACCGTCCCTGATACTATCACCCTGCCTCTGTAGGAATATTCCCAGTGACAGGGAGCCCCGAGGCTGCTGAGGTAGCTTATTCTAGAAAGTTCTTATTAAGGTCTTCCCCAGGAGTTGACGTTTGCTGCAACTTCTATCCTGATCTTGATCTTGGACCATAATATGGACTCCAAAGAGTCTAATCCCTTCTTCCCTCTGGGAGTCAGGATGGTTCTCCTTAGTTTTTTTCCCTAAGCCGAACCATTCCTAGTCTGTCAGCCATTCCACATAGGCCCTGGTCCTGAGCCCGCCCACGATCCTGCGTCCACCTAAAATACAGCAGCCACGGGTGAACACAGTATGTGTGGCTGGTGCAGGCCTCTCAGCTGGATGGCACCTGTTTGTTTGTTCAAAAACCCGGGAGTTTTAAACTGTTCTGTGCAATCACACGGCCACCTCATCCGTGCGCCAATATGCACAGCTGGGAGGCGCCAAGTCCTCTTCATAGACTGATCCCGAGCAAGACCTTCTGTCCAGCTGTGTGCCACACAGGACCTAATTCCCCTAGGGGTCTGTGCGTTGACCTTAAAGGACAGGACAGGAGATGCAAGTAGCTCCGAGACGGGAAGGATGGGCATACGCTCGGTTTCAAGGTTGTACATTTTCTGGAGTAACTCACTTCTCATGATCTATGCTGATGGGATGGAATCAGTGCAGGTTATGTCTAGGAGGCCAATGGAACCAGTTGTCCGAGTCTGACCGATGGCTGGTAATCCTAATCTCCTTCAGCACTCATCTGTTACATCAAGTGACGCAGGATGACACACGTGGGGCCCCTGCGACGCCGTGGTACTCTGTACTCTGCTCGCGAATGAGCTGAGCAGAGCAGTAACGATGCCTCGTGCTTGCCTCTCGTTTCGGAACAGCCCGTGCTTCTCTCTTGCCCCCTTATTCCTTCTGCCCGTTTTTCACGGATGAGAAGAATAAGAACCCGAGGGATTAAGTGACAAGTTATGGCATTCGTGATAGAGGGGGGTCCAGAACTGAGGTGGTCTTTTGACTGATTTACACAAAGTCGTACTTCCCTAGCACTGGCTAACTATGTTCCCTGGCAGAAGTTACACTGGGCTATTTTGATGACAGGAAATTCTGGATTCCAAGGAGCCGTGGTGTGACTATGGGAAGTGGGAACTACTCTTACCGACTGTATTATTTAAGTGTTCGTCTTCTATCGCTACCTTTTTATTCTCAAAGCAGACGCCTTATCGGTTGGTACCCGTGCCCTATATACTTGTCCCCTGGAAGGTCCCAAAGGCCTTCTCAGGAATTCTTTGTCTCCTAGGAACGCAGAGCCCTGGCTGGGAAAAGATACCGTCACTGAGTTAAGGGAATGAGGGCAGACCGGCCCGGGACTTTCACATCGAAGACTCTTACCTCGGCTGGACACCTTGTTTCTACTGAATGCGGCAGGTGGCTGATGTCGGTAGGCATGCAACCCCAATTCCTGTGCGTGGCTCACAGTGCCCAGTAAAGATTCAGGGTCCCCAGGTCCGCCAGTACTCAAGAGCAGGGGGCTGTCACGGCAACCTCTGGGCGCTGTATTTGGGCTCGTCCTGTCTGGAAAGCAATCCTTGGCCGCCTCACAGGGGCCCTCCTCCTCCATGCTCTCCGAGTGTGCGAGCGCCGGCTGGTGAGCGTACCCGTGGGCCGGGCCGGGGGAGGAAGCCTGCGCCATGCGTTCCTGTGCCCTGACCTGGAGAAGGTGCTGGGGGCTGGTGTGGTGGTGGTGGTACGAGTCAGCATTCTGATAGGGTAAAGCCTGGCGCTCTGTCACGGTCTGTCCCCCGAGCCCGGGAGCCAGGCTCCCAGCGTCCCCCTGGTTCATGTGCCTGAACAGCTCCTGGTACTCGTGCTGCTGCTGCTGCTGCTGCTGCTGCTGCCGCTGCCTTTTAACGAGCTGTGCAAACTCTGCCGGGGGCAGCCGAATGTCCGAGTGGCCGGTGAGCGAGTGCCGGGGGGAGAGCAGTCCTTGGAGGATGTGGGGCACCTGCTGGTGGCGGGTATAGTCTGGCGGCGTGGGGGACAGCAGGGCCTGCTGCAGCGCCGACGTGGCATAGTGCGATGGCTGCTGATGCGCGCTGGGAGGGAAGGTGGGCAATTGGTCAAGTGGAGGGACTTTCAGGGCTTGGGTTGGAGGGAACCCCACTCCTGTTGAAGGGCTGTAGCTGCTGGGGGAACCCCGGGACTGGTCCGAAAACAGATGGGGGTGTAAATGCGCCTGGTCGTAGTTAGCAGGGGAGAACCGATTCACGTTCAAGCTGCAGACACAAAAGGGAGTGAGAACCAGGCATCTGGATGACGAGAGCGCGAGACTCCCCCGGGGACAGCTACCACCCCTCCTCAGCAGGGCGCCCCCCGCACAGAGAACTTGCGGGGGGGGGGGGCCGCAATGGCACCATCCCTACTCATTTGCCTCTGCAGGAGCATCAGGGGACCCGGGGCGCCGTGTGTGGAGCAGATCCAGCTCCAGCTTGAAGACGGAAGCTTGGCCCATCCACACAGCATTATCAGAGCAACTAAGAAGCACCGATCTCTTAGAGTAAGAGTGGCAGGGAGGGAAAGACGCCTAAGAAAACAGACAAGGGGCAACTAGCATTTTAAGAAATTCTTCTAATAGGGCGATTCTCTTCTTGGCAGACAAATAGGAAGGCAGCTTTGTCATTCTCCTCCTCTGTCAATAAACAGGTTTCAGGCTGAAGCCGGCCCACCCACCCTGACATTATAAACGGGGAGATGGGCACAGCCCAGCCAGACACGTTCTCCTCCCCTTCTCACCCCCCGCCCTGCTAAGGGGCTTCCTCCCACGCAGACCCCCTGGACGGATGGCTGGGGACTTCAGGCCGCCTCACCTGTGGGTCTCTGCGCTGTCGGCACTCAGCTGCTTGGACAAGGGCCGGTGCCCGTAGCTGAAGGCGGCCATCAGGTTGGTACGGTGCTGCATCTGAATCTGACTGGCACTGGGGCTGACGGACATGCCCCGGCCAGCGGAGCCCGCTGCTGCCCCCGGCATGCCGCCCAGCACGTCGACGGGCTCCTGGACTTGGATGGTCACCGGCTGCGGCTGGGCGGGCTGCTGGAGGCCCAGGCAGGTGAGGGCAATGGCAGGAGGGGGGGAGCAGCTCTCAGGCTGCTGCTGGAACACGGCACTGCGGGAGGGCAGGCCCGGAAACTGGGAGGGCGACACGGCGCCTGCAGAGACAGGAACCCGAGTCACAGGGTGCCCGGGCTGCCTGCTCACTGGAGGCAGCAGGAGCCAGTGGGGACGCTCAAACCGGGGGCCATCAGGTCGGTGCTTCGGCAACTTCAGTGTGTGGAAGACTCGTGGAGAACGGGTTAAAACCCACATTCCTGGGTCCTGCCCCCAGACTCTGTATTTTCAAATAAGGTGTCTGAGAGCTGGTCCCAGACTATTCTTTGAGTAGCTCTGATTTAGGGCAGCGCTTCTCAAACTCAAACATACACGTAAATGGCCCAGCGATCTTGCTGAAATGCACAGGGTGATGGAGTAGGTCTGGGATGGGACCTGAGACCCTACTTTTCCTGCTGGTACTGTTGGTGGGGGTCCCCACATAGAGTAGGCAGGGCCCAGGGACCAACTCAGACTCTTCAGGGGGTTGACACCGTGTGGTGTTACTTAAGAGACTACCAGTTTGGGTGACACTAAATCCTCAGATCACTGGTCTCTGAAGGCCCATACCAATTAGGGCACACTCATCTTTCCCTCCTCCTAAACACCCACAAGAGAGGCTCCCACACATACAACAGAGAGCTGAATGGGAGCATGACAATGGGGAAGGTTCTGGGAGCAGCTTTTTACTTTGTAGGGTTGGAAGGGGTTTTATCAAAAGTATTAATAATGGTTAACCTACTGAGAACTATCTTGTGCCAGAGACTGCTAAGTGCTTTTCAGATATTTATTCATGAAATACTATTATTATCCCTCTTTTACATTTGAAAAGCTCAGGCATGCAGAAGCTAAGTAACCTACCTGAGGCTGCATAGCTAAGGAGCTGCTGGAGCCAGGATTCGAACCAAGGCAGTCTGGCTCCAGAGCCTGTACCCTTAAATCCTATTGTGCTTTTCTCCAGGTGGCTTATTCTGGCTCCGTCTAAACCCCCACACTCACCGTGAGACTGGATCATGGTGCCGCTCATGGGGGGTGGACTATTACTGGGTGGTCTGAAGAGATGGTTGTTGGGGTGGCTGGGGGGTGGGCTTGAAGGCTGGATCCGTAACCTTAAAACAACAACAAAACCAGATAAATAAGTAAGTTTCCTGAGCTGATAGTATAGCCTTTGATGTTGCTTTCAGTCACAGGATACACATAAGCAGAAACTTTTTTTCTTTCTTTTTTTTTTTAGTTTTGATAAGACTCCGGGCTAGAAAAATACCCATAAACCACCCACCACCGTGTACTCAGGACCCACCCACGTCTTATTTTCCCAGACTTTGCAGACACGGGGAGGCAGAGGTGACATGGTGGGCCTCTGGCCTGGCCTGTGTTATTGCTGGATTACTCTGCCTGTGGGGCTAAGAAAATGAAGTGGCCCAGGACTGAACAAAGTCAGGATTTCAGGGAGGTGGCCAGCGTTGAAGTCAGTCTCTCTGTACTTCATATAGGTTCTCCCAAGGTGGATGCTAAAGTCAGTCTATGTCCCCCATACGAGCCGGGCCAAGGGCGGCAAGCCAAAGAGACAGCGGCTGGGGTGCGACCCGAGTGACCCATTACCTCTGGAGCTGGTGGGTGAGGAGGGCTGGCTGATTTTCACAGGCAGCCTGAAGAGGTGGAGAAGGCTGAGGAGGACAGAGAGAATCCTAAACACATGGGGAAAAGGAGAAAAAGAACTGTGAGCCTGACGATGAATCAGAGCTATTCCCGGAAAGGGGAGAAACAGAAACAACTATCTGTGACTGACGTTTCTGCTTCTGTGGTTCATCAGAAAGTCTGACCGCCTTTCCTCACACGTGTCCACCGTAACCGTGAGTCCACTGTGCCCCGCGTGAGCGCCTCCCCAGCTCACAGGCCGATCGGCCTGCGGGCACAACCCAGACAAGCTGGAGGGAGCGGGCAGTGGGGGCCCACCTGGATCTGCTGCTGGAGGATCTGGTGGTGCTGCTCCTGCTGGTACAGCACGTGCTGCTGCTGGGTCTTCTCCAGGGCTCTTTCATCGACCTGCCCCCCGTACATCTTCTGCAGCTGCTCACACTCCTGAAGCGAAAGGCGGTTCAGAGAGACACGGTGCAGCCAGGCCCACCCCGTGCAGCGACGTCAGCAGACGCACATCTGCCCCCGAGGTCTTGTGCACAGGAAGAACCCCGGGAGAGGAACGGTGTCCTTGAAGAGCAGCTAACCCACGTATGCAGGTATCTGTGTACTAAATGTATTCACAATCTGTGCTGGGTGAGTGAATGGAAAGGCCAAGCGTGGCCCATTGTGTGTGAGAGAGAGTGTACAAAGCACACGTCGCCTGAAGCCTGGTCATCAGGGAGGCAGGAAGGATGCTGGCCCTTCGCAAAAGCTTGAAGACACACTCCCTTCCTCTGGGAGCACCACTCCCTCCCCACCGGAGCGCCTAACTGGGCGCTAACAGTGCCAAGCAGGCTTCAGCAACGCCCGGTGCCTGGAAGTCAGGAGCAGAATGCCAGGCCTGCCCACTGAAACGCAAGCCCAGAAGTCCTTCTCTAAACATTATGGTGAGAGGAAAAAAACCCAGGCCCTTCACAGGGTGAGCAAGTTTGATCCTGGGGAAGGCTGTACATACCAAGGAGCAAGGAAAGAGCGTTAGGAAGCTACACAGATTTGAACCTCGACATGAACAGGGCAGAGTTTGCCATACTATCACTCTACGTTCCCTAGGCTTCTCCAGAGGTGCCTGCCGTCTCTCCCATTACCTGCTGCAGCTGCTTGATGCTGCTGCTGTTGGCCAGCTTTTCCAGGTGAGCTTTGAAGGCCTGGATGCTTGCAGCCCCGTCTGAGAAGCGGCGCACGGGGGAGAAACGCTCCGTGGGGAGGTGCAGGGTGTTGGAGTCCTTGTAGGTAGAGCTGAATACACGGGAAGAGAAGGTTAGAGGCGAGGACTCAGGGGCTTGGACCACATCACCCAGGGACTGCTGTTCCGAATGCAAAGATGGCTGGCTGCACGTGGAGCCCTGCGTACTACGCCATTTCCAGGCCGTCTCCAGAGGCCGGTCGTTTCCCTAGCCTGCTGCCCTTTCCACAACTCCAGCTGCACATCGTCCATTTCCACTTACCTTGAGTTGGCTTAATTTCCAAGCCCGGAGAGGTCCTGGAAGCAAATACGTCCAGTTCTTACAAATACACTAGGTCAGAGAGGAGAGCTTTCCAGTAGCCCTCAGGCCAAGCTGTACGGGGACTCTTGCTTTCATACTCAGGACTGTCTAGTGCCTTTTGAAACCTGAAATTCGCTGTCTGATCCAGTTTTCCCTGAGCAGTACCCTCTGTATGACCAGAAGGAAACTACAGTCAGCTTTGTGGCAAAGGCCTGGTTTGGAAGTCACAGGTCCTATGCCAGAAAGTGGAGGGTGGAGGTTCACGCGGGAGAAAGGGGGGGCTTCTGATCCCCAGATGGAGATAGCACATTCTTAAGGAACTTCAAGATCCTGCGCATGAACCCAGTCAATGCAAATGAGGTTGCCCACTGTGAAAATTCACTTCCCGGAGCAGCGTGCCTCCCCCCAACACTCTACTGAAAGAGGAATCATGTAGACTGACTACAAAACCTCACTGCTCAGTCAGAACAGCCAGTATCTCACAGAGAGTAAGAACGAGCTACTGATAAGGAAGGCCTAAGGCAGCATGGGAGTCAGAAGCTAACACCTCTGACACCTCATCAGAAGGAGATGTTTACGGGGTGAGGTAAGCAGATGAAGGGCCAGCCAGGCGGCATGCCAGCAGCTGATGGAGAGGATGAGGCTTTCACGTCCAGGGCAGGGATGGTACCGCACTGAGCCACGGGTGAAATGATGCAGCGCCGGGCTAGCTGCTCGCTCTGGACTGAAGCAGAGCAAGGCTCAGGAAGCAGCGTGAGCAGCGAGCTCAAATACGGTGCAGCCAGGGAGGGCCTCAGAGGCTCTGGTGGCTGCACAGAGAGCGGCCAGGAGTCCTGGCCACACGAGAAGGCCCTTTGCCCTGCCTTCACTAGGGAGGACTTCAGTGTCAGCCTCCACCTGATGCTCATCACAGAGGGGCGCTGGGGACATAAGCACGGACACATGTGTGTAACACAAAAGACAGATGACTTTGGCAGACATACTCCAGAGTCCACGATCATGGAAGTGGCTTTTCAGGAACATCTCCTCAGTACTTCCTATTTCCGTTTCTACTTCAGGGGTCTGGAGTCAAAGCAAAAAATAATACTGTTTTCTCCTAAAATCAGAGTCTTAGGCTTTCAATATTTTCTGATACTGGACCCGTTTTGGATTCCCTCAGAAAGTCGTGTTCTTTGAGTGGTGAATACGACCTGTCTGCACAAACCCACTGTGTCCCGTCAGAGTGGCAACTCCCAGGCCCAGGTGTTTCATGACTTTTCCAGAAGCTCGGGACTGAGTCAGGTCAGTCTGGCACAGAAACTCCACAGGGACAGCTCCGATGCAGTTGCTCATTTTGGAAGCACTGACAAAATCAATTTGTGTTTTATTTTTATTGGCAATGTGTTCAAGCTCAGGACAGCCTCCTGGTGGAGTGATATTCCCACTACACTTTTCAAACAGAAACTTGGTTCCCCGCCTAGAAAAAAATCCATCCTGTGTTTGTTTTTTTAGTTACACTTAAAAAAATTTTTTTTAAATTTTAAATGACATACTTCCAGGATTAAAAAGATCGATCAGACCCCTCTTCTGTCCCCATGCTGGACTTCATGAATTACACCCCAGAAGAATAAACGTCTATGGTGTTCTTGAATCATTTCCTCCAGAAAATGAGAGGGATTCAATAATCTGTCTAGGTTGCTCATTTTCAGTGTTTTATGGCTTTGCGAAGTTTCTCTTTTCCTCTGAAGACTAACTTCAGTCTCTGGTGTTGCTGTATTTTTATAGTAACCTCATCCGCACACGCCAAGTTTGTATAAACGCCCCACCTCACACAAGCTGCCACTCATCAAACATTCATTCCAACTCAAACTCACTTGACCACAGGAAACCCCTGAAACACTCTACTGAGAATGTCCACATGAAAACAGACAGCGGACAGATTTCCAGCAGGCCAGGCCTTGACAGGGAGCTCCTGCCAACGTGGCCTTCCTCACTAAACAAGTGTAAACAGGCCCGAGACTCTGTGATAAAGGCTGGCTGTGGGCAGGTGCTGATCTTCAGGTTTTTCTGCGAAGACTATCTCCCGAGGACACCCAAAGGACTTAAGCTAAACCGCAGACTCTGACAAAGGCTAAAAAACAGTCAGGCTGTGGAGGCAGGGAGGACAGAAATGAGGAGAAACAAAGAGACAGAGGTTCTGTTAGGTAGCAGTGGAGAGCTCAGAGCTGTTGAGAAACCACAGAAAATGTACAGTGGGGGAGGGGGGAGGCAGCTCTCCAATAACCACTCTGAGCACCTTTCCGCGCAGCGCCCTCACAGCACGGGGCCTGAGAGAGTCTCCTCAGGACAACACTGTCTCTCTGGACAGGGAGACATTTTTATTTGAGAGCCGCCATTCCTGCTAGTCCTTGCCAGACCATTTTTACTGTTACTCACGATCCTCTAGAAGAGCTTATCTGCCTTCTCTCAGACTGCCAACGCGGCACTAATTATGTCTCAGTCTACACAGAGTTCACCTGTCCCTGCTGATTGTGTGGATGCCTGACCGGGAACTAGCCACAATAAAAACGCTGTGTCAAGCTCGCCAGTGTGAGCTGGTGACAAGACTTAACAACAACGCGTTCATAAGTGGCCTTTCCTTGGAACCTGACTGCTTTTCAACTTTCTCAAGTAACGCTGCTTTCAGCATCCTCCCAACGAGAATGAAATAGAATGGGCTCTATCAGTCGGGGGTGGCTTGGAAAGAACGGCCCATGAGCGTGGGGACAGCTTCAAGGTAGACACAGCTAAGACTTTTAGTCATTGAGTTATTCACAGAAGGGAGTCACCTGCTTCAGCTAGCCACAGGTGTCACTCCCCTGTACTCCCAGGCTTACTTGTATTCAATTTTGTGACGTTTTCTTGGCTCGTTATTTCTTCAAGAGGATGAATTACAAATGTAACAGAGACCTAGTAAGAGATTTCAGCCTTCAGAACATTATCGCAAGAATGACTTCTCGAGCACAACACTTAAGAGAATGCAGTATCTGTGCTCTACCATTCACAAAGGGATGTTCCTTCCTCCATGTCCAAGCTCACTGTTCAGTGGTGACATGATAAGAAATGCTCATGCTTTGGAAGGTGACGAGTTACTAAGGGTCAAGTCTATCGATACGGCTACAAATCCTCCCATTTCCAGCTGGCCTCTAAGAACGTCACCTCCTTGCAGGTTTCAAGTTCAATCTCATCTCTGAGTCAACACCTCAAATCACGAGAATCAACGGTAGACCATAAACACGTCTACAAGGGAAAGGAAAGAAGGATCTCGTACTGCCCTGTACACTGCTCAGTGAAGGAGCTGAGAAGATGTGAGCTCAGGATGCCGTTTAAAGCCTCGGTGTGGGTCACCATCACTGTAAGTGCAGCGGGGGGGGGGGGGGGGGCCTGCCCGATGAGTCTTGAGGAGCTCACGTAGCTCATGTGGCTACTCACCGATGCTGGTCAGG
Source organism: Hyaena hyaena (assembly GCF_003009895.1). Taxonomy (NCBI): domain Eukaryota; kingdom Metazoa; phylum Chordata; class Mammalia; order Carnivora; family Hyaenidae; genus Hyaena; species Hyaena hyaena. The sequence continues at coordinate 3,683,507 of NW_024080669.1, read as the reverse complement.
TACCAGGTGGGGGGGCCAGACCCGGGAACGGAAAGGCTGCTGTCCTAGCTGCCGCTGTAGGTCCGGTGGGATCTCAGCTGTAGGGTTGGTCATGGCCAGTGTGTGCCTTTTGGACCTATTTGCCAAGTACCTGCAACAGGCAGGAACACATTTCATAGTAAAAAAGACAGACAGGAGCGTTCCTCAGCAAGAAGCATCAGAAGTTCATCCAAAGCACTCAGAATGAAATCGTGCCAGAGCTCAGAAAGGGCTCAGTGGCAAACAGATCCCTGGCTGGATGGAAGTGAGACACGTTCAGCTGGCCAACAAAAGCTGGCTTACCGCTGCAGCGGCTGAATTGGGGACCAGAGAGTAGCCACCGAGAGAAGAGAGAAAACAGATGGAGCTCACAAAGAAGATTGATTTTCCTTACTTCATGCCATTCGAAAGAAGAATTTATTTCCCACTTGTTAATTTTATTCCTCTGTGCCCTCCAAGTTTCCCAAATCCAAGTCAGAGGAAATGAACCCTAAGAATCATTCCTAGAGATGAGCCAAGAGAGAGATTCATAAGGGCTCTGTGGAGCCTTTAGATCCCAGTGGCCCCTGGGTTCTGAGATCGTCCTCACTTACAAGTCCTTCCATCTGCGGCGGAGTGATTTCCAAAACCACCCCTTCCCTCTTGCCTTGTGACTGAAAGTCAATCATCAGAGAAGAAAAACTGACATTGTCCTGAGGGAATCACATTCTCTAGAGGATGAAGAAATGGAGCCACATGAAATGTTTAGAATTGGTTTTAGGGGGGAAAAAAGACAAGGTGAGAAAAACCAAAGCTTCAAAAGCTAAGGAACTGACAAGCTGCTGACTTTTATTCTAAAGCTCTATCGGACCCACTACTTAGTCAATAGCAGACATAAGCTCTGGGCCCCCTTCATCTAGCCGACGGCTCCTCTTCCCGGCTGTGCACAGAAGCAGCATTCTCCCTCTCTGTGACATGAGCACTGAGGGCCACTGTACCCTGTAAATGGTGGTCTCAAGAAAAAAGAAGGTAGAGCTAGAGGAAGTAAAATCGAAGACAAAGAAGATAAAGTGAAACGCGACTATTTAATTAAGGTATAAGCTTCCTAATTTTTTTTTCCCATGACAGCAGCAGAGCCCACTTGCAACATCATATACCCTATTAATCAGCAAACTCTAGAAACAACAGCATCAAGAGAAAAAAAAAAAACAGGTCACCACACTTTTTCTTCTACGGGCTAAGCTGTAACAGCTGACCCACCTGCCTACACCCTGTTCTCCACTCTTCTTTGCATAAGGGGCCAGCTTTGTTTTGAACAGCAGCTCTCACATACAGAGTGGCTGAGGGTAAGAAGAGAGGACTGACCAGCAACGGTCAGGTTCTTAAAAGGTGGTCTTGCTTCATTGTTAACTACTTTGCCCAGTTAAGCTAAAAATAGTTAACAGACTACAGAGTAATTACTGGTACATAAACTTGCCCAAGAGCAAGCCATTAGCGACTTCATAGCCATTTGATAAAGACACCCAAAGTTTCCCCGAGAGCCCATGAAAACCATTTTATTTCAACTTCCCTCAAGGGAAAAACATATGATCTTGAAGAACACCTGTATTTCTGGGAAAATACATGCTGGATTCTGGCCCGCCTCCCCCCTCAGCAGGAAATAAGAACGACCACTCCCACGGGGGCATGCACGGGGCAGCAGGCCGCGGCTAACAGGGCTGAGGGAACGTGAGCGGTGCAGCACGCCTCACGGTCACGGCCGTTCTCTGCGAGCTAGGCATTTCGCAACAAGATTCTGCAAACGATGGATATGTGCATCTGTCCCTGGCCCGAATCCCATATTCTTTTCTCATTATCTCTTTGTTGGTACAAGGGGATGGAAGAAGCACACGGCAAACGGTACGAAAGGCATTCATTGTCCTGGAAAGGAAGAGTCCATGCCAGAGGCCCATGGCCACACTAGCCAGGATCACTGTGAGCCCAGGTCGCCAACTCCTTTTCGGTAAACAGTTCTTGGCAGGTAGGGACAGGCTTTGCGCCTTGTGAATACTACTGGAGTTGCAAATGTGAAGGCTGGGGGCAAGGAAGGAAGGAGGGAGGAGAGAGAGTTCTTATGGTTACTGCTGTCACTTAGGGGACTTCCAGTGGCGCTTAGAGAAATGGCATTTTCTGGGTAGTCTTCTGTTACTTCCACGTGGGGAGGAACATGCCATCTGGCTTGAGCAAAGAGACCACACAAATGTCGAAGCTGCACTGTGCCACCTCCTTGGGCAGAGTGGCCTCTCGTTGGCTGCAGGGGGAGCCTGCCCAAGGACGCTCTGCAAGCACTGCCAGATGTCACATTACCTCTGCACAGCTTCCTGGTCTGGCTCCCCATCTGAGCTCTCCTCGTCCACAGGGGTAACTGCCGGCGCTGCCTGGGGAGAGACAGGAAGGAAAAGCTCAAGGCGGCGCTCCTCCCGTGGTAGCGCTTATTCTAGAAACCAGACGTGGGACAGGACTCTCTGCTCATTTTCTTATTTACGAAACTTTCCCAGGACCCCTGGGTTATACAGAACTTTCAGAGGCCTTTCTAACGTTCCAGTTTTATCTCACTCGGGAGGTTTTAATTTGGACTTCTTCCTCTGAGTCATCTTCATTCATTCATTTATTCATCCAACAAAGGGCTGAATGCCTACTATGTTCCAGGATAAAGTGTGAATTCACAAATACGGTTCGTGCTCTCATTTTACAGTCTAGTGGAGGACAGAGGCAAGTAAACCGGTAATTACAGAAGAGCAGGCCCAAGTCCTCTAACGGGGCACTGGAGGAAGGCGCCTCGGAGGATGTGACGCTTCATCTGAGGCCTGAAGGGTAAACAGGAGCTGGCCGCGTGTGGAGGAAAAGAGTCACAGCCTTCGGGGTTTCTAGGCGGAGGGAAAAGAGAAGGCCTGCTGGTGCCTGAGGACCTGAAAATACCGTCGAAGCTTGTTTACCTGGAAGGTCTAGGAACTGACCTGTTGTTTCTTATTAATGTTGTCAGCGGCGTTTAGAGGTCTTTAGTGCCGGGAAAGCGTGATGGTTTTGAACGGCACATTTTAGCACGTGAGAGAGAATCGTGCAGTTGCGAGGCAATGCTTGAAAATAGCTATGAGCCACGCAAACTCAGCTGTGCAACGAGAACCAGCGCAACGCGTGCAGTACTGTGAGGCCCTCCCTACGTGAGGGCGGGCGCGGACCGTCTGCAGAGCTTCTCGCGGCCTGTGGCTCACATAAGCACCATACCTCAGGCACTAGAGCAAAAAAGTCATACTTCCATTATTACAAAAGAGCTTTTTTTTTTTTTTTAAATGGACGATTCTGATAAAACTAAACAAAAATTTTGGGAATAATCCCAATGTGTAAACGCTGCTAGCATGTCCAGATCCTTTAACTACAGTTCCGTGAGGCAGGAGTGGCCAGGGTTAGGCGGGAAGTGGCCACAGGCGAGGCAGGAGACGGCTACGGTGGCCCCTTATAAACGGCCTTGATACCACATTAAGAAGTATGTTTTGAGGACAGGCAGTGGTGAATCGCTAAAGGACTTCAGGCGGGACGTGATGTTAATAAGACCTGTACTCTAGAAAGTGAGCTGGCTTGCGCTGCAGTGTGAGAAGGGCTGGTGGTGGGCGTTAGGGGACAAGACCAGAGGCAAGGAAGCTAGTTAGGAAGCCACTGTATTAAGGACATGATGACAGTGACTTCCGGAAGGAGCAGGGAGCAGTGGAGGACGGCAGTAAGGCGATGGATAACTGAATTGATACGGGGATGAGGGAGGGGAAGAGTGGAAGATCAATCCCACGTCTCTAGCTTGTGTAACCAGGAGAACAATAGTGCCAGTCACGGTCACCCGGGGGGAGAAACAGCTACACGCAGTCATTGGCGGATGCGTCGAATTAAAACTGTGAGGGCTTCTGGGATAACCGACTAAATCTCTGCCGGAGGCAGGCCGCTATGCAAAGTGGAGACCGCAGAGGAGAAGAGGGTTCTGGGCTCAAGAATCACTTGGGAACTGAGATTATGCGAGTGGACACGATCACCCAGAAAGAGTTATGTACAATGAGATGGAAATAGGGCCCAAGAGAAACTGTGGGTTTCACCAACTTTAAGGAACAAGCAGGTAAGGGAACCGGAAAAGGAGACGCAGGAGGAAAAGGAGAATGTGGGATCACAGAAGGCAAAAGAAGACAGTATTTCCAAGAGGAAAAAAAATGGTCAGCAGCAACTAATATAGTTGGAAGGTCCAAAAAGATACAGATTAAAAATGCCCAGCAGATTTATCAACAGAAGCTTGTTAGTGACCTTGGCAAAAAGTTACAGCGGACAGAGGAAGTCCCTCGGCCCCCCCAGAGCCGGCCCCGAGCCTTCATAACCTGCATCATTCCTGCCCTTCCCTGAATGCCTCTACCACCGCCTAGTCCATGACACTCACTCTGGCACTTAGTCACACGTGGCCTTTTACTATTATTCCAACACTCCACATAGGTCAGTCCTTCCTTTTCCCGGTAGCCCTGTTACTGGAAGTGTGGCCCAAGGACCCGTGTCAGTCCACAAGATGTTTTGTTACCGATCCATGATAAAGTTAGTACAGAAATAAAGAGTAAGCCTTTAGAAACTTTTATAGCAATTTAACAGAGCAACTCTGTGGACAACTTAGCCTTGTTTTAAAACTTTTATTTTCTAATAATTCACTTCTTTGTATTTCACAAAGATAGTAATCCCATGAAGGATTAAAGGGTGAGAAAGGTCCTCAACAAGCAGTATGTTGAGAAGAACAGCCCTAAAAACCTAGTAAGGGCTATGGATATAATTAGCCCCCAATTGTGGGGTGCTGTGGGACTGACTGAATGAATGAGTTTACCTATGACAGGAAAATAACAACCAGAAATAAACAGAACCCAGGGAAGGAAAGAATCTCTGAAGGGGACGTGTGTGTGTGTGTGTGTGTGTGTGTGTATCTCTATATAAAATAAAAACAATGAGACTGAGAGACACCAACTGAGTGGGTTAGAGCTTATGGAAGCCAAACAATCAAGTGATCCAGGTTGTACCATAAATGTGGAGCAGTGTTAATCGAGGAGAGAGGGCTGGTGACAAGTCTCACAAGCCAATGTAAAGGGCAGTTCATTCCAGAGAAAACTGTCAGGCGTGGCCGCCCACTGGACGGGGAGAAGGCCCTATAAGTCAGGCCACTGCGGCAGCACTCAAAAGGGGGCGCCTGTAAGTGGCCCACCAAGGAGGCAGGTGACCCACTAAGGAGGCAGGTGGCCCACTAAGGAGGCAGGCTTCAGGGTAGTAATTGTTTGGTCAAGTAAAGGAGTTAGCCAAAAACTAGGTCTGGAAAATTCTGAGTCTGAGGAAAACGGGAATATATGGAGTATCATAGGCTAGAGGAAGAGGAAACTCCAATATTTAGGTTGGTGACCTTGGGTTCTCCGCCCTAGGCCCGCGACTTCATCAAAAGCCTCTGAGAAAGTAGGTCGGGCCTGGTGCCGCTACTCACTGGTGTCATGGTGACAAGCGGGGAGGGTCCCCGTGGGCGCTTCAGCAGCTGCTGGGCATGTAGCTGGATGTTGGCTCCTCCATCCGATGCTCTCCGGCCGAGGGGGCCCATTCCATTCAGCAGCTGTAGGGTGGGCGGCTGTAAGAGGGACTGCTCCTGTCGCAAGTACAAGCGGGCAGGACAGCGGTGAGAGGGCAAAGGGGGAGGGAGGAAAGCGCCGCACTCTGTCTACTGAAGTTAAGGGGTCCTTCGAGTATGGGCGGACTGAGCCTCCCTTTCACCCGAGCTGCTGAGCAAGAGAAAGCCTTCTCTTTAAGGTTTAAATCCTGGGCAAGGTCCCTCAAAGGCTCTCCAAGGAAGCTCCTCGAGCGTGTGTTTCTTTGGCGGGGGGTGGTGGGGAGGGCGGGGGGGGGTTGGGGACAAGCCCTCTCCCATGTCCGGGTACCTTGTACTCAAGCTGCCCGGTTGGCTGCAAGGTTTGCACGGGCAGCAGATTGTGCATGAAGTTCACGTTAGCGGCCGCCTGCAGGAATGGAGCCTGAGGGTTGACTCCAGGGAAGCCAGGCAGCAGCTTCTGCAGGTCTTCCAGAACCTCCGTGCTGGGAGGAGATAGGACGACGGAGAAGGTGGCTTAATATTCGTACTCAAAAGTGCTCATATCCCCAAACTGATGAAACTAATAAGTTCAGCACAATGTACTTTACTTTTCCCTCTTCCTCCTCAATCTGTACTTCTAAGGCCCCAAAGCAAGGAGAAGCCTAGTGTACGGGCTCGGCTCTGCCGCTCTACTGTCTGGGACTGGGGCTTGCTATTCTTCATTGACCTCTCATGCAAAACCAACAGCTCGGAGCCAGAGGAAATCGTGGCACCAGTCCAGTTCGGGTTTTCAAAGCCTGGAGGTGAACAGCGAGTTTCTGGAGGACACAGACCATCCACTGAAACAATGGCTGCCCGAAGTAGCAACTGATTCACCAGGGAAAGAATGTAATTACTCCTGTCAATGCCTGATGGGACAGATAAGTAGTGGATGTGCGGGGCTGCTGTGCCCCAACAGTAAGGTTTACAGCATACTTTCAAATAAGAGATCTTTCCACTGACAGAGTGACACAGGACTCCACCCCTCTGCAGCTGACACAGTCTTCGAAGCCAGAATGTTCCCCTATTGCCTGTTTGATCGTAGGCCGAGAATGAGACACGTAAAGCAAGCAATTGGAAGGCTTTTTCGGAAATCTCTCAGAGGAGAAAGGAATTTATAAGAACACTGGCTTTGGCCCTAACTAAACTCTCAAGACAGCTCTTGCCATAACCTCCTCTTCCCAACAGGGTAAAGAAATTTCCAGAAAAGAGGTAAGGCTATTTTTAATGTTGAAAGCCTTCAAATGCAGAACAAAACCAGAGAGGGCCAGCCTTCGGTACATTTCCCCTCATGAGGGCATCATACTCACGGACTGTTTTCGGAAAACGTTTTGGGAAACTGGTACTTACTTGGTATGGTTTTGGGTTCTCGCTCACTTACATTAATTTTTAACTTTGATAAATTACGTCATATCATTAGTCACCCCTTCCTAGTTGAGTCTTACATTAGAACATGTAGTAAACAAGATCTCTAAAAGTTGTCAAACTCAGATGAATTTTAAGGGGTACTTTTATGTGACTTAGAGCAAAGACCTCAACCTCTGTGAGCCAAGATGCTACCATGCTCTTCACCAAAGTACTGTGATTAATTGACGTGATGGTGGCCCAATATTGGTCCACCATGCACTAGGGACAGCTCTGTAAATAGGGTCACATCAAGTCTGATCTACCAGGGATGCTGAACTGGGTTAAACACATGCCTTGGTCACTGGATTCACTCTCATCTGGGAGATACAATGGAGCAGGGAAAACAAGCCATGGTAGGAACTCAGAGTCAGGGCTGTTGGCCAGACACTCACCGTGGATCGGCCACACCCACTGTGTGCCTCCTCATTGACAAATAGCGGACCAGTGCTTCAGGGGAGGGCTCTTCACCCTCATCACTGTCCAAATTCACCGTCCCATCCGGCTGCGGTGGAAAGAAATACAATCAAATCAGAAATAAAAAGGAATTCAAAACAAATAATTAATTAATTAAAAAAATTTTAAGTTTATTTATTTTGGGGGTGGAAGACAGAGAGAGAGAAAGAGAGAGAGAGGGAGAGAGGGAGGGAGAGAGAGAAAAAGACAGAGAGACAGTGTGTGCGTGTGCAGGGAAGGGCAAAGAGAGGGAGAGAGAGGATCCCAAGTAGGCTCTGCACTGTCAGAGAGGAGCTTGATGTGAGGCTGTGAGATCATGATCTGAGCCGAAACCAAGAGTCAGATGCTTAACCAACTGAGCCACCCTGGTGCACCCCTCTTCCCAAAAATTTTTTAATTAAAATAAGTAAGTAAATAAATAAATAAATAAGTAAGTAAGTAAGTAAATGAAATGAAAGGTAATTCTACATAAGAAGCCAGAAAAAGCAGGAAAAACGTGAAGAAGAAAGCGGTTTGGGCTGACAACCATCAGAGGTCACTACTTGCCTCCACAATCTGGTTCTCAGGGTTGATCAGCTGCACCTGGGGAACGCTGATGTTCATGGCGGTACCAGCCTGCTCCGCCTGGAAAGTGGCACATAGGTATACACCTTTACCTTAAGTGTTAGGGGGAAATAATGATGGTCTTTCAAAGGATTCTTGATTGCTAAAGTTTATGTTTCTACCTCCGAGTCTTTGGTTCCTCTGCCCTTAGGAGCTACAACAAGGAAGCCTTATTTAGAGAAAACAGTCTCTCTCCATGATTGACTGTTTCTTTAAAAAAAAAAAAAAAAAAAAAGGCAACTCTTGTTGTCCATCCTGAGTCCTGGAACACCGTTCCATCCTCTCTGACAAAGAAAGGTTCTGACCTCTGTTTGACGAGGGAGAGATGACAGATGGGAGGGGACGTAGGTAAGGAAGAACAGGTAACTCTCTGAGAATTAGTAAGCAATGGCTACCTATCCCCTCCTCCCCTGTGTTACTTGGCCTGAGTCAGGTCGTTGGAGTTACTGCCCACCTGCACATTGACTGGTGCTTGAAAGGCCATGGCTCGGGGCATGCTAGGAGGAACTCCGACACGCAGGGTTTTATGTCTCTTATGTCGATCACACAGCAGGCTGTAGATTGCACTATAGTGATCGTAGGCATCCGATCTTAATGACTACCAAAAGAGAAGGGAAAAGAGTAGAAAACCCTGGTGAAATGGCATGTCAGGAACCAAAACCCTTTCAATAGTACAGAAGAAGACCAAAGCACCTTCTTGTCAAGGCTCAGTGAGGGGCAGAGGAAAAGCAGGGAGAAAACGGACAGACTGAAGGACAGAGGGTGCATGGCTACACTTCACTTTGTTCTCCACGCCTTTAGAGGTACCTGTAGTGTCCGCTCTTTGTCCAGCCCCATGTCCTCCATGGCCAAGAGGACATCCTCATTCAGGGGGTCAATCTGTCTTTCTTCCTTTAATTGCTGGCATTCTGCTATTAACTGTAATATTAAAAAAAGGCAAGCTATCAAAGCCCCAATTAACCATGTCAAGGTGGCATACCGTAAATAATAAACAGGCTGTTCCACGCCCCCCGGCTTGGCATATTTTTGGCCTCAGACAAACCCGAAGCAAGCAAGTCCTAGGTACTCAGCTGCAGGCAGACAAGATCTCCATTCTCCTGAGGTCCTCTGGGATGGCCAAACGGTTTAAATTAAGGCATGCCACAGAAGCCACCGAACTGAACACACAATGACAAGAGGGAGGAGGCATCCCCATGGCAGACGAGCAGCAGAAATGTGGGCTGTACTGTTTTGATAGCCAAGGAGGGACTATGATTTGGGGACAAGCAGTAGGGAACTGGTATCACTGTTCTCCAACAACTCAGCTCGTTAAAAATGCCCTCCTGCTGGCACCCCTCGCTGCTCCAGTACTACACCATAGTTCGTTCCCAGCACCCCGTCTTTTCGGGTCCTGGCCTGATTACAACCCCGGGCAAAAGGGACAGCTGCAGCCCTAAGAGGAGTGCCCCGAGGCAAGCAGCACCCAGCTCACCCTGTCAAAGTTGGGGTCGGCGTCCCCTAGCTTCATCCACTTGTGCTTGCAGATCTGCTCCATGGAGAGGCGCTTACTGGGGTCTAACACCAGCATGTGGCGGATCAGGTGCTCACACTCTGCAACAGACAAGAAGGGCCTCCCTTCAGTGTCAGTGAGGGAGGTCCCCAGGCAGCCGAGGAGCCCGAGGTGAGGCACGCACATGGATCTTTCCAGCTCCTCGCTTCCGCTTTGTCTCTCTTGCTCCTTACCTCACTGCTCATTCCACAGGGGGCCGGGGCAAAGGGAGGAAGAGGCGGAGAAAAGAGGCAGTCGGGTTAATACCTTCGTTAAAAGTCTGACCAGTGTGGGATAATCCGTGAGTCTCATTTATTCATATCATGTACAGCACCACTGAACACAATCAATGAAGAATTGATTGTCCTCTAAAGAGATCAGTATCTTACAAGGTCCTCAAAACATTTAGCTCCACCCTCCTATATATGTCAGTATGTGCATACTCATGCTTCTGGCCTAGTGTCCAGAGCGTGCTTCCAACCTCAGAATCTGAATTCCCAGTGGGCTCAAGGCGTGGGGGGAGACACACAGGATGCTCCCTAACACACACGTGGACTCTGTTACTTGCCTCACTTATCATCTTCTCAATGTTTACTTGGACACTCACAAGGGCACACAACCGGGCCCTGAACTATGGAGATTCAGATCAGTATTTTCTTGGACGGCTCCTACTACATGTATGGACTCACAATCAAGGAACCTATCTTCTGATTTCAAGTTTTGTCACCTGTAAGGCGGGGGTACTGAGGGCGACGCGACGATGATAAGAACAGCAGTACGAACACAGTCTCTGGAGCCGGGAACAACTACTTCTCTGTCACTTTTCTGACAGTGCCTGCTGTCATCACTGACATTTTAGAGATGGTAAAACAGAGGCATGGAGAAACGTGGCCAAGATCACACAGGAAGTCCGATCGCAAAGCTGACAGCCTGACGCTCCGGCTGGTGCCCTTCACCACGCGCTATGCTGCCTCTGGACTGTGCACTGCTGTGGGCAGGCCCCAAGCTCCTGCACCGTGAATTTAACACCCTCATCCAAGCCACCACCATCTCTCACTTAGACTCCCGCAAAAGTCTCCTAGCTGGTCTTCCCACTTCCACCCTTGCTCGCTGACAATTTGGTCTCAAGGGAGAAGTGAAGGGCATATTTCTAAAACATAAATCTGAGCTAGCATGACCTTACCCACAACTTTCCAGTCTCTTCCCACAACCCAGAGAATGAAGTCCAAAGTCCTGGACCCAGAGGCCACCGTCTCTGCCTCTGGCCTCACCTGCTGCTACACCCCCTCTGGCCCATGAAGCTCCAGCAGCACTGGCAGTCTCTGGGCTGTGCCTGTGCTCAGCACGCTCCCCAGAGTGGCCTTTGCACTTGCTGCTTCCTTGGACCTTCACACGGCTGGCTCTTTGCCACTCAGGAGATAACTTAAATGCCACTTGCTCAGAAAGCTCTTCCCTGGCCACCTAATCAATCTAAAGTGGGCCTCTAGTCTCTCCAGTTCACCATGCTAATTCTCTCCACACAAATGACTTCTTCGGAAGCCACCTTACTTACTTCCTTACGGTCTAGCTACCCTGGCCACAGTGTAAGGCCCGGGCCTTTATCACAATGTTTCCAGTGCCAAACCTCCAATAGCGGAGATAGTTTTTATACCTAATAGGAGCTGAACCAATAGCTACTGAGTATATGAGTAAATATTTATGGAAACCTGGATCAAACAAAATATGTTTGTGAAAATGCTTCTTAAAACTATAAAATTCTGGTGAGGAGGGTGAGGACGTGGATGAAATAGGGCAAGGGGATTAAAAGGTACAAATTTCCAGTTATAAAATAAGTAAGAAGGGAAGAAGCAATGTGCAACAGTGGGAATATAGGTAACAATGGTGTAACAACTTTAGGGGCGCCTGGCTGGCTCAGACAGAAGAGCATATGACTCTTGATCTTCAGGTCAGGAGTTTGAGCCCCACTGCTGGGTGTGGAAATTACTTAAACAATTCAATAAAAACTTCAAAAAAAAAAAAAAAACCAGTGTAACAACTGCATACGTCACAGATGGTAGGCAGCTAGATTTCTTATGGTCACGTGCTAACGCACACAAATGCTGAGTCACTATGTTGTACACCTGAAACTACTACCTTATATATGTCAGTGACACTTCAATTACCAAAAAAGATACTTTTAAAAAAACTATAAAATTCTCTGTAAGATATACATTTTAAAACTGTCTGTTTTCATTTCATTACAGCAGTCCTGAGGATAAAACTGGCCAGTGATAATAGCAAGGACAAAACTGTGCTAATTTTAAAAGACTTTCTGGATACAAGGCACTGTGCTTACCAACTTTATTTCACTGCATCTTCACAACAGCCCCAAATTAGCTTCTATTATTAGCCCCCTGTATAAAAGAGGAAACACGGGAACATGCTCAACACCGCGGAGTCAGGCTCCCGACCACCCTTCAAGTGGATATGAATTCTGTTTCATCTATTTTTCCCGAGTAAATTCAACTCTGCAACCATACGTTTCTATACCATTTGGCAAACGGTGCTCTACATCACCACCTTAAAAGGAATACTGAAAACAATTAAGACAATTTACTCCATTTTAAGTGTATTCTAACTTTGAAAGAAAATACAAAACGGAAAGTCCCTATATCAAAATGATTTTATAGCAGGCACCAATTTTCTTGCTTTATAATGAAAAGTATATTCGAATGCAGTGTAGACACTAAAATCTGTAGGTTTAGGAAATAACCTAGGAAACAGAGTAAATGCCATCCACAACATTACACTTGTATTAAAATTCTGTTCCCAGAGGAGCCAGGCTACACCCCGGTAGCCTTATAAATATCTTTGACACACACCTTTATGATCTGCAATCACCTGGGAGGGAAAAAAAAATGTTCTTAATTTAAAAAGTTACTACAAGCAAAGACCCCCAGGGTTAGGGAGGCCTATACCAGATTCGTAAGCAGTAACGTTATTGTCAGGGCCTCTAGATGGCACTCTTCTGTTTTCTTTCAGTTTCCACACAGCGTGTGGTGCATAAAAGGTTGGTCCTCGATGGGATGACAGAGGCAGAATGACCTTCAGTTACAGGCTTGCCTTAAGATAGGATTTCTAAGGTGATTTCCTTAAAAACAAAAGAAATCAACACCAATCTAATAAGCCCTACTTTGAAGATGCAGCGAGCTCAATTTGGGATTCTGAAACCTTCATTCAGCCATCCTTCATCACTACTTGATTTCAAATGCCTTTAAAATTCTCCAGAAAAACACAAACAAGAATTTATACACAAAAAAACCGCATGTAATTTCAGTCTGTTCAAGGAGCCCCCAAATCATGCCACAGATTCCCCCGATGTCTACGGGTCCCAGGTTAAGGCTTCCTGGTGACAGTGAGAATACCCAAGAGACCAGAGTTTTTACCATGTGTGCCCTCCATATCCAGCGTGCAAAGGAACAGAAATCTCACTTTCCATGTGTTGCACAGATGGTAAAACACAACAAAATGCAGAAAGCCAGATATTATCAACTCATTCTTCCTACATAGCTCATGAAATTCAATTCAAGCTGGATATGAACACACCATTCTATGGAAAATATGGATGGAGGGTGAAGGCAGAAGCAGCCAGTGTCCCCAACCTACTTCCACAACGCATCTAAAGCCAGTCGGTTCAAATGAGCGGAAAGAAGACAGGGCCTCAGTTGAAAGGGCACACACACCAACTTTTCCAGCTCCAAGTGCTCTGGTTTAATGTCAAAAATGGCCCCATCCCTGGATCCCTCCCTTCGACAGGCAAGGAGACCGAAGCACTTCTGGTGCCGGTGTGCACCGGCCCAGCGAGGGGTCCCTGCAGCCGCCTTGCACGACGCCGGGCCGTCTGTGCAGTGCAAATGGCCATGGGCCCTGAAACTCAATCTGCCCACAGAATTGCTAACCAGGGATGTGCAGCTCGGGCCCTGCCCTGTGGTGCTGACAGGCGTTTGGAAGACTCTGCGGAGAGAGAGCTGCTGTATGGGCTGGGTCCTAAGTGGGAATTAAGTGGGCACTGCCAGCACAATTCCATCTGACAGGGCCGGGTCTCCAACACCGTTCTTCTTTTTGAAACTTAGTAATAAACAGTCTTCTCTAAGGGGTTGCAAGTATTTGTCCTGGGGTGTGGGTAGGGGTGGGGGGGCTAAAGTAAAGAATGAGAAAGGAGAATTAAAAACCAAGTTCAAATTCACCAAAGACAGTTAAAAAGAAGTTTCCAGTTTCCAGGCCAGAAGAAGAGATGAAAAACTTAAGGATTTCCAGACTCGAAGTTGGAGAACATGGCCCCTGAAGACAGGTGAAAGGCTGCGGGGCTGATCTACGTGGAGCAGAGAAGATGTATGTGCAGCAGCCAGGGTCATACGGCATGTCCTTCAAGTACGCGAGGGGCTTTTATGAAGAAAACAAAGTGGGTTGATGCCGTGCTGCTCCAGGGGCCTGAATTTGAGATAATTGGGAAGTTGCAAGTTCACTTTGGGACAAACCTTTCTAATTGTGAGACTTGATCCAAATTCCTGGGCCAGGGTCTTAGGGATCTGAGAAGGGCCGTCAGGTGGGCAGGGCCACACGTGCAGCACGGCTGATGTTATCCATGGTTTAGATTAGTGTTCCAAGTAAGAGTTCGCCTGCAAAGTTAAGTCTAAAAACAACCGGATAGGATGACCTCTCAGTCCCCTCCAGGCCCGAGGGGACTGGGAACCATGCAACTAGGAAAAGGGAATGATCTGTGTCCTGTGAAACAGCACCTTTATTATCACCAGACATATCCAATCAGAGGCTGGCACCGGAGATGTCACAAGGGCTCCCAGCATGATGCAAGGAAGACTGGGAGTTGTGCGAGGACGGAGCCGGCGCTGCCTGAGCCACGTAGCTGCGATGCCCACCACACCCGATGCAAAGCAGGCCCTCCAGAACGCCAACGGGATACTGGACTACGCGACAGCCACAGCTCCTTCAAATGACCTTCCTCATTGGGTTCTGAGAATCTGCGACAGAATGGACCTTCTCTATGCTTCACACCAGAAAGAGCAGACAACCGTCGTTTTATAGCAGACTGAGGTGTGGTAGTGTTTGGGGGCAAAAGCCTGGGTCAGACGGTCTCCAGGGCTTTCCCCTGCAGCTTCAGGGACCTCTGTCTCACACAAAGTGAGTTACGGGGTCCCTAACTTGCTGACGTTCTCTGAGAAGAACCTGTGAATCAGATGAGCACTCAAGGAGACATCTGCATGCGGGCAGGGACGCGGCATCGAAGCATCAAGGCTCTGTTGCAATGAACTTAACACCTAGCGCCTAAGTCTTCTCCATAAACCTTGTGGATCTGCCTGCGAGTATTAATACTCTATCTTTCACATGTTAACAGAGCGCAGGTGAAAGAAAAGAGTAAAAACTACCATAGGGAGAAAGGAATGCAAGATTAATAGAGCAATTCCTTCAAAAATACTATTTAAACTCTAGATGCTGGCGAGGATGTGGAGAAACGGGCACCCTCCTACACTGTTGGTGGGAATGTAAGCTGGTGCAGCCCCTCCGGAAAACAGTGTGGAGGTTCCTCAAAAAATTAACAATAGAACTCCCCTATGACCCAGCAATAGCACTGCTAGGAATTTACCCAAGGGATACAGAAATGCTGATGCATAGGAGCACATGTACCCCAATGTTCATAGCAGCACTCTCCACAATAGCCAAAACATGGAAAGAGCCTAAGTGTCCATCCACTGACGAATAAATCAAGAAGATGTGGTATATTTATACAATGGAATACTCCATGGCAATGAGAAAGAATGAAATCTGGCCATGTGTAGCAACATGGATGGACCTTGAGGGTGTTATGCTGAGCGAAATAAGTCAGGCAGAGAAGGACAAATACCGTATGTTATCACGTACAGGAGGATTAGGAGGGACTTAACGGAGGACCATGGAGGAGAAGAAGGGGGGAAATGGTGGGGGAGAGGGAGAGAGGCAAACCATGAGAGGCTCTTGAATGCTGAGAACAAACTGAGGACTCATGGGTGGGGGGGGGGGGGGGAGATGGGCATGGAGGAGGGCGCTTGTGGGGATGAGCACTGGGTGTTATATGGAAACCAACTTGACAATAAACTATTTGAAAAATAAATAAATAAATAAATAAATAAAACATTTAAAAAATACTATTTAATTATAATTACTAACATTTACTGAGTACTTACAGGCTAGGCAGAGTGAGAAACCCTTGAAGTTAACTAAGCACTTAATTCACAAATGCCTATTACCATCATATCCATTTACAGAAAATGAAATTAAAAATCACAGAAGTTAAGTAACTTGACCTGAATACAACAGGCAAAGCCAGAATACAAATTCTGGTCAGTCTTCTGCCAAAGCCAGAGTGTGTAACCCAGATAGTACCTAAAATAAATTGATTCTTGCTGTATTACTTAGTAGCTAGCATATCCTTAAAAAAAGCAAAGCAAAGCAATTTTCCTTTTCTGATCATCGAATGCCATGGAATCGCCACAGGTCCCATGCTGACAGAGCCACTGACAAGCCAAGTTCATAAAAAAGGGGGCCAGGTAAATTCATGGTCAGGAGCCTGCATACTAACTGGAAAACAACGTCGAGGGAGAACGCAAGTTGGAAGGCGAGGCGTTGAGGAGGCAAGGAAATCGTGGCGACTATTCATGGCACTGTACACACTCTGGTTGCTGGAAAGCCAGAAACAACAGGGTCCCTCAGCCAAGGCGCCACACACAAGGGGGGCGCGGGGGGCGCAGGGCTCTGCAGAGCTGAATCATCACAATCCTCAGGCTGCCCCTATGATGGAGGGAGTGTCGACTGTCCCTGAAGCCCTTCATGCGATGCCAAAGTACGGGACAGGGCAAGGCAATCATTTCTGCTCCGTGGGCAGAGGAGTGGTCTGAAAGAAATTGAGTCATAGATTCTTTCTGACCACATAAAACTGCTTTGAGCTAGGGAACAGAAGACATCTGTGTGCCAGGAGGCATGGGAAGAATGCGAGGAAGAAGCAATTCCCCAGGAAATTCTTGTTTCTTCCAGGTGCCGGGGGGGGGGGGGGGGGGGGGGGGGGGGGGGGCCTGGTGTCTCGTGTGAGTACATTCCAGTCAAGACCAGGTGTGTTCAAAGGTAATTCCAAAGCACTCAGCCCAAGAGTACTTTATTTTCAATAATTTGAACAAACTTCTTAATAATGTTTAATTCCCTAGAGCAATTCAAATTTCAAAGACGGCTCTAGTTTTTTTAAACCTCAAAATCCAGAAAGAAAATACAAATAAATCGGCTATTAAAGTCTCTAAGATGTCTGCTGTCTGGAAAAAATGAATAACCTTGCTTTTTCTTTTTTCTTAAGTTAAACGGCACAAAAGTCTTAACGCTTTTCGGAAGAAGCGTACAATGTGATACACGGCCAGATTCTGTTAGCCGTCTGCCTTGCCTAGCTCAGGTACCAGTTTGGGGGAGAAGAGCAGACAAACTGAACAAGACAGATGAATGGGCCCCAAGGACAGTCTCCGGACAGAGCCATGTGGCTTTGGCCAGAGTCTGCGCCCTCACTGTGTATGTTCCAGACTTACAAATGCTTGTCTCACAGCTCCTTCTTTAATACAATCTGCCTTTTCCCAAAAGGAAAACCATGCACAAAACATGCTGTTCTTTGTAATGAAAAGAAAATCGAGTCTGTCACCATGTCCTGGTCCTGTCTGAATCACAGCTAAAACAGGGTGTCTATCTTACAACATTACGATCCCTACAGAAATAATTAAAAAGCAAATCAAAAGGAAATCAGAGGTGTTTCCGCCAAGACATCTTCTTTTGGTGAGAAGCCGGCCTGAGTTAGGGACCTCACTCCACCTGCAGACAAAGCCTTCGAAGGGACATTTTTTAAACACACCCAAGGAAGCCCTGTCATTGTCAGCTGTCAGCTAAAGTCAAGCCTACTTTATACGGTGACTATTTTAAAATCTAAACAAAGTAGACAAATGGTTTTGAAATAAGACATTTCTATGTGTGAGTAACATACACTGAATATGCTATCCTATAGATGCATTCAGAGATTGCATAAATGCTAAACACAATCATACAAAACACACATTTTTTGGTGTTGTGACAAGGAAATTTTGTTATATTGGATGTTGGTGGAACAATGGTGCTGTAGGGATTGGAAGGCTTTTTAGTCCACAGACTGAATTGTGAAACATTACAGTCACAACAGAAATACATAAACATTCCCAACCTGCAAACTAGTTAACGGGGTTTATTGGAAAAAAACAGTCAATACCATGGTTTTACATAACTGAAGAAAATACACGCTTTTGGTATTAACTGTTATGGAACTCGATCTACAATAGTGTTGGCTGTAACAAGATGACTCATAAAAAACAAGCATTGAGATCAGCTCCTCTTGTGTTAGAATGGCACTGAGGGGAAAAAAAAATGTCTTGTTTTGAAATCATTTGCCTTCCGTTCTTTCGGGAAAAGAACACTGGGACTCCCAGAACTGAAGTATTCCGTAAAATTCCTAGGAAGACAGTCCAACTATAGGCGATCAGGCAAGAAAATGGAGAGTTCTGGATATGAATACAAATCCCAGCACCACTGGTTTCTGCAACAGAATGTTCCGGAATAAACATAAGTTCCTTATAACTAAACCCTGTGAGACACTTCCTGTGACTGAACGCAGAGGCCCAACGAAGGTAGAGCCTGGCACAACTCAGCAAACAGAGATGGGACTGGTCAGAAAATCTTCTTGTAGGGAATGGATAAGCTCAGGAGGAAAGACTTTTCTATTTGGTTTCAGCAGTTTTTATAGACTGATGGAAAAGCAAGTGTTTGGCCCATATATCTCCATTTACTAGAAAGCCACCACCTATTGCTTGAACTTTCCATATTTTCTAGTTTTCCTAGGTGGCTGGGATGATGCAGATTGAAGCTTCAGAGATCAGGGGGTGTTGGCTTACAGGCTGGAGAGGCTGGCATTTACTTCCAGCCCTGACCCGGAAGACACCCCACCGGCTACAGGGTCTCACTAGAGGCTGTCCTGTTTGAAGTTCACATTAGAAACAAAACAAAACTCTGTTGATTGTACTGTCTTATCATTATTCAAATAGGTTTTTAAGTCCTAATATCAATCCTTAGAGTAAAACAAAATTCTAGCTTAGTTTTACTCCAGCGTTCAATGTAGACACTTGGTACGAACTCTTTTTCAATACATAATCCAGATGTAGATGGACAAAGATATTTATCCCAGGACACTCCTGATACCTGGAATAAGTCAGCAGATATGTATTTCTTGAAAATTAAAATACGATCAAAGACAGTCAGGTGGTTTCGGAAGCCAGACTGCTAGTGTTCGAGTCTCGGCTCTGGCACTTACTAGCTATGTGATTTGGAGTGTATCTGGCACTTACTAGCTGTGTGATTTGGGGTGTGTTACCTAACCTTACCACGCTTCAGTTTTCGTGTCTATCAAATGACAGTAGTAAGCCTACTTCATAGGGTGGCTCTGAATACAGAAGAAGTTAATGCAACAGTACCTAGTCCAAAGAAAGCATTCAGTGAATGTTAGGTATTATCTAAACCTCTGGAGTCCTTCCACTTTTAGAACTTCCTCCCTTTTTCTATTTTCCTCCAAAGGGTTGCCATAGCTCGGAGACCATTTGCTTGAAAGTGGTAACAATAAATAAGGCAGCACCAGTATTTACCCATGGTTTCCCATTATACTGCGTAAAATTAGGGGAGACCTGCTCAATTCGGGAGTAGATCCAGCCTCTTTCCTGACACCATTTGTGATTTCTGCTTTCACTAACATGAAAGCGCTACATGGATTTTCTCACTGACAGTGGAGTACACTCCAAAATGTAGGAGAGCTACTTTGAGGACGCTGAGCCCCTTCGGATATGGAGACTGGTAGGTGGGTGACTGTAATCTCCTGGCCCATCCCCTCTAAGCAAAGTGCTTTTAGCCAAGCACGATGCTGTGTGGTTGGTGATGAGTGAGCCAATCAGGGCAGAGTTGTTTGCGTTGAAGAGCAAGCTTTTCAGCAGTAGCTGTTCAGGACAGTCTCGATGAGAAGCATTATGTAAGCCTGAGTCTTGCATTCCCACTGATAAAATGCTTATGCAGGATTACAATTAATTAAGGCACAACGAAGTCTAATCAATAAAGACTCAAAAATATTGTCCACAAGAGATCTCTCTGCACTCGCTGTCACGGCAGCTTTTCCACTGTAAATTAATTTTCCATCAGTTAAATAAATGACTGATCTTACAGTATGTGCTAGCAGGTAGCATAACTGGTGAATGAGACAAACTAGGCTTTGGGAAGTGGGCCTCTGATGGTTTAAAAAAATATACTGGAAGTTAATGAGTTTGGTGCTCAAAATATTTAAGTTGCTGGCTTTCCCTCAGTTGGGAGGGGGAAGGGGTCAGAGAACCCGCCAACACATGCGGCCAGGCAACGGCTCATCTGCGACAGCTCGAAAAACAGCAAGCGTCAACTTTTAATCCCTGTGTAATTTAGACTCAAGGTTTTTACCTAACCGCTCTCCAGGAAGTTCTGAGAAGTTTAATCCAAAAACATTGGTCTAGACTAAACTTATTTCACTTGAGACATAGAAAGCCAATGCTATAATAGATCAAAACATTTTTAAAACTAGAAGTCGCTTGACTTGGTCATTCACGTAATAACCTATATAACAAAAACACATAAGACCAGTGAATGAATGACCTGGGTCATCAGTGAATTACCTACCTGCTTAATAATGAAACGCAAGAATCTGCTGTTAGATTCTACTCGTAAGTGGTGATAATTCAGTTTTTCACTAAGAAATGTTGACTGAATGTTTACACCCTACCAGGTGCTGACAGATTTTATGGGAGATGATGACATGTGGAACATAGTTCTGATATAAAGAAGCTTATATCCTAGTGGGGAGAGGAAAGGGACATACACGTAATTATGAAACGAGATGGCACAAAATCGTTTCTCCTCAAATAAACCCTCTTTCAAACTTCTACCACTATGCTCCAACTTGGAAGTATGTCTTTAGTGGATTCTGGGATGCCCATGCAAGGAAGCCTGTATCAGACATACAAGACCAGGCACAGAAATATCCACTAATCGTGAGAACACTTCATTCCACACATTACTGACAATAAAGAGACGCTTAGAATTCCTGAACTAACTGTGTCCATCTGTACAGCACAGACACCACACAGCTGCAGAGACTCTGGAATTCGACTTAGCTAGAAGAAGCTAGATGGTGCAGCCTTACCCACTAGGCCTCCCAAGTGCTAATTTAGAAACCAATCGCGGAGCTGCCGGAGCATCTAAATCCTTCAGACAGAAAAGTGGATCAACTCATCTCAAGCCTATGACAACAGCCTGAGCAAAGAAAGGATCTGGCTCTTTAGGCCTTTCCCTGACCATGGTATCTTCTGTAGCCCCGTAAGCGCCAAACTGACGGGTGCCAGCCTTAGGCAAAGAGTTAACTCCAGCTCTGTGGGAACTTACAGCTCTCTTACCACAGAGCCGTAAGCAGAAAAGGGACTCGGGAAGAGACTCTAGGCCTCCTTCCCGTGGTCTTGAGCCTGTACCGTACTATGATGTCTGAGCTATGAAAAGACTAAAGAGCCTAAGGAGTTCATTTTCTCCTACGCCTTGTCTTTTTGACAGCATTGTCTGCTGGGCCTTGGGATTCAGGCCCATGATATTAATCAAGGCCAAGCACATGCATGTCCCTGAGGGCAGAAGGGCTCATCCTGGTTAACACAGCAATTGTCTCCTCATTTCCTAGACCAGATTGTTTCTCATTTTCTGTACTTAAGTGTACAAAAATATTTATTCCTACTTATGGAATTACTTGCCCAGGACTAAAAAGTGACCACTTTTAGAATAAGAATAGTGACATTCTCTGAGCGTTTACACTTTCATGTTAACTTATATTACAAGTATTAGTTCTTTCTAAGTCATTAAAATACCATACAGTTGATTTCTAAGCACTAATAGATAATGTGGTTGACAGCATGATTAGTTTTGTCAGTTCTGGTAAGGCTGGAGTAAAAATTTTTTTTTAATGTTTTTTATTTATTTCTGAGAGAGAGAGAGCATGAGCAGGGGAGGGTCAGAGAGAGGGGGAGACACAGAATCTGAAACAGGCTCCAGGCTCTGAGCTGGCTGTGAGCAGAGAGCCCGACACGGGGCTCAAACCCAAGAACTGAGAGATCATGACTTGAGCGAAGTCGGGCGCTTAACCGACTGAGCCACCCAGGCGCCCCAGAGTAAAAATCTTTTGCTATGAAGCAAGGGGGTGGGGGCAGAAGGCAGAGAGAATCCAAGTCGCTCACAGGAGATACTGGGGACATTGGAAAAGCAGAGGAAGTGGTGTGTTTACCTTGCCCTTTATTTGCAACAGTGTGGCAAGGTCAAACAAACACTGAATACAGGACTAAGTTAGTAATTTACTACCTGTGTGACTTCAGGCAAGTTCAGTAACTTCACTGGCAAAATGCTAAAATAGTATGTATCAATACCCATTCCAGAGTAAAGTTGTATAGCCCAACTCAGATCAGGTATAGGAAAAATTTGTAAACTCAAAAGCCCTAATGAAATGTAAATCGCTATTACTGATACAATTATTTGAACACGAATATACATTCTGGAGGAGTTTTGATAGTTAGCATTTTAACGAACCTATGTAGGCATGCAGTAATTTAACAAATACTTACTGAGTGCCTACTAGGACCCAGGTACTGTCCTAAGCCCTGGGAACCCATCAGTGAACAAAAACCAAATTTTATTGTAGTCAAGAGGCAGTGGGGAAAGTGACAGGGACACAATTAACAAATGAGGTCAGGCAGTGTTCCATGCCATGTAAAAAAAAAAAAAAAAAAAAAAAAGCAGAGTTCTGGAAAGAGAATGATGAGGGGAAGTCAGGAAAGGCCTCTCAGAGGGGACTTTTAAGCAGAACCCTCACGTGAGGAAACAAGCCCGTGTGAAGATATGAGGGAACAGGAATGTTCGTTGCTTGGCGGGTATGACAAGCAGCAAGGATGCCTCTGTGCCCTGTGCTCATAACCCCTGGTGACCAGTAGCAGGAAATGAGATTGAGGAAGAGGGCCAATCACAGCTGAACCTTGTTGGCCAACATGATAATGGCTTTTTGAACTTCATTCCAAGTGTAAATGTATGCCATGGGAGGATTTGAAGCGGGATTCTATTTATTAACTACTTCCTATTTACTAAGTCCTGCTACATGCCAAATCCTATGTGAGACTGTAGACAGCTGTGAAAAAACACGCCTCATCTTCATTTTCTCTACGTTCAGTCTGGTGTGGAAAATGTACAATGAAAGACGTTAACTATAATAAAAAGTTTGGTAAGTCCTATGATAAAAGGGGAAAAAAAAAGCCCAGAGATCTGAAGACTGGGAGAAATTATCTCAATTCTTTTTCTAGCACATCTAATTTCTTATTCTAGAATAGAAGAGTGGGCGGAGTCACGCTGGGGGAGGAAGAAGCATTCTGGGCAGAGAGAACTGCTCTAAAGAACATCATCTGTTCTGGGAACTAGAAGCAAGTCGGGCTGACTAGGTACAGAATGGAAGTTGGGGCTGAAGAAACAGGCAGGCACTGGGGTCATAAGGTATTTCTAGGCCACTGTTTTTCAAAGAGCAGTCATGAGATCAATCTAGTTAAGTTATAATCAGCATTTTTAAATGTAAAATATTAGAATAAAATATATAAAATGGAGAATAAAATGCACTGGAGTGTACTGTGCATAGTAAGGGCAAGTGTTTTTTGTTTTTTTTTTTTTAAACTTCTGTTCAGCAGTATGGATATCTGCGTGCTCCAGGTCACAGTATAAAATGTTACTTACTATGGTCAAGGTCAAAGTGTTTGAAAGTCAATGCTCTTGCCACATTAACAAGTGAACTTTAGCCTAGAGGCAAACCACTGGAAAGTTTAAGCTGGAAAATGGATTGATCGAATTTATGTACGTGTATGTGTGCACTGCTTGTTTTATCTGTGTATTTGCAAAAGATTGCTCCTGTAATAGTGTGGAGAATGGATTAGGGAGGGCAAGACTGGAGCCAGAAATCCATTTGGTTGGCTATTTTTTAATCTAGGCAAGAGCCACTGCAGAAGATAGGAATGGAGGGTTGAACAGACAGGATCTAGTAACCGATCAGCTGTGGCAATGGTGAGAGAGGAGAGGGAAAGAGGCTGGGTCCTGCCTTGCTCAGACCGTGATGCCACTCACTGAGATAGGGAACAAAGGACAGGGAGGGGGAGGCTTAAGGTCAGGTTTGAAAATGTCTCCATTGGTGTGAATTCAAGACATAAAAGGGAAGTTGATCAGTAGCTACAGGTTGGTTCGGTCACCCTTCATCCCAGAGCAGAGGCCTGGGTCAGGGAGTTCACGGAGCATTAACTGGGGACTGTGAGACACGTCATCACTGAAGCCATCGCGGTGGATAAGATGGCTCAGAACGATGGTGGAAAGAAGAAAGGCTGAACGGATGAACAGAGAAAGAGAGATCTGGGAGAGACGACTGAGAAGGTGCATCCAGACAGACATGAGGAACACTGGAGAGCATGGCGTCTGAGAAGCAGGGAGAAAAGTGTTTCACAAAGTAAGGAGTGACTCACCTATAAGAAAATAGACAACCTGCTTTAAAAATGGGCAAAACACTTGGACAGACAAGTCACCAAAGATGATAGACTGATGGCAAATAGCCATATAAAAAATGCTCCTCATCAAACATCACTAGGGAATCGCGAATTAAAAGAACAAGAAACCACTACACATCTAGCTGTGAGCCTGTCAAAACCTCAAGCCCTGACATCACAAAATGCTGGAGAGGATGTGGAGCAACAGGAACCCTCACTCATTGCTGGGGGGAATGCAGAAGGGCGCAGGCACCTTAACAGACAGTTTGGCAGTTTCTTACACAACTAAACATATTCTTCCATTGTATCCAGCAATCACACTTCTCGTATTTGCCCAAAGGAGTTGAAAACTTGTGTCCACACCAAAACCTGCAAAACATTTATGGCAGCTTTACTCATAACTGCCCAAACTTGAAGCAGCCAAGATGTCCAGTGAGTAAACAGATAAACTGGGGTATATCCACACGATGGAATGTTATTCAGCATTAAAAAGAAATGAGCAATCAAGCCATGAAAAGACAGAGAGGAACCTTATAAACATATTACTGGGGGATTCCAACTACTATGCATGACATTCTAGAAAAGGCTTAATGATAGAGACAGTAAAATGGTCAGTGGTTACCAGAGGTTGGGGGAGGGGATAAATAGCCACCAAGGAGTTTTAAGCCAGTGACACTGCTTTGTATGATAGTACAATAATGAATATATGCCATCATAGATTTGTCCAAATCTATAGAATGTAAACCAAGGGTGAGCCCTAATGTAATCAATCTATGGATTTGGGATGATAATCTGATGCAGTCAATGTAGGTTGATTGACTGTAACAAATAGTCTTCTCTGGTGCAGGATACTGATAGTAGGGAAGGCTAGGGGTGTGAAGGGGATGAGGGTAGATGGCAACTGGCTTCAATTTCTCTTCAATTTGCTGTGAGCCTAAAATTCACATAATAATAAAGTTTATTTTTAAAAAAGAAAGAAAGGAGGGCTGAAGTGCTAAATACTGCTGGGCAGTCATTAAGATGAAGACTGAGGCTATCCAGTGGATGATGACACGATCACGGTGACTGGCCAGAGCAATCTCCTGGACCTCGTCCCTGCTTCCTTTTATAGTAAAATTGGGAATATCTATGTCCATTTCTTTTTGCTATCTCCCTTCCAATACGATGCTGTCACAGCCACATGAATTCAGTTCTTGCTCCTGTCCCCCTGCCAAAACTGTACATCAACCTCATTGATGACGTCCATGTTCCTAAATCCAATGTGCTCTTACTCATCTTTTCTGACCTGTCAGCAGCACCCCACACAATTCTTCACTCTCTCTTCCCTGAAACATTTTCTTACTTGTTTTCCAGGACCGCAAACCCTCTGGCTTGCCTCACTAGTGATCCCTGTGCCAATCCTTCTTCATCTTCCTGATCTCTGATTGTTAGTGCGTTCCAGAGATTAAGCCCTGGGCCTCTTCTCTATAATCGCTGCCTACAAAGCGATCTCATCTCATAGCTTTAAACACTAGCTCTACAATGATGATTCCCAAACGGACATCCCTAGCCCGTGACTCTCAACTAGCTTACAGCCCTATGTCCAACTGCCTCTGCAGTATCTCGGCCTAGGTAGGTAACAGGCATCTCAAAAGAAAGCATCTAAAACATCTTTCCAAATGGTAGGTATTCTTCCCTAGCCATCCCCACCCCCGTTAGCAGTAAATCCATCCTTGGCAGGTGCTCAAGCCCAAACTCCTGGAGTTACCTTTAATTATCCCTTCCCTCACATCCAATCCACATAAATGTTGTTGGAACTAGACTGCCTAGGTTCAAATTCTAGTTCAACTACTTTGTAGCTGGGGTTATCTTGGTAAAATTACTAAAGGTCTCCTGGCTTCTGTTTTGTCACTTGTAAAATGGAGGGGATAGTCTTACGTATCTCATAGGGTTGGCATAATAATGAAATGAGTCAATGTTTGTAAGATGCTTTGACCGGGGCCTGCCACAATATGTAGTATCTCTTGAATCTGACCACTTTTTATCATCTCCACCTCCACACCACGTCTGGGAGCTAGCCACCAATGTCTCTCATCTGGATTATTGCAAAAGTGTCCCACCTTCAGCCCCTAAGCCTTTTAACCAAGGAGAGCAGCCAAAGTGACTTTTTAAAACAAAATCACACTCTAAAGCTTTTGACATTTTTTGTGTGTGTTTGAAAATTTTGATAATCAAAGTTAGGAAGAACACAAGTCAGATTTTATCAGTCCTCTGTTAAAACCCTTTGATCCTCTGCATTTCACTCAAGGTAAAAACTCAGGTCTTTACAGTGACTGATTGGGCCCCCAAAGTAAGCTCCCCTTGCCTCTCTGACCTCATCTCTCTGTCTTGTTGCTGTCACTCCTTCCAAGCACAGACTCCCCTCCCCCAACCCCCCGCCTGCTCCTTAAACACTAGCATGTTCCCTCCCAGGGGCCTCTGCATGGGCTGCTCCCCCAACTGGAAAGCTCGACTTCAGACTGCAGAGCTCACTCCCTCACCTTCTTTAAGTCTGTACTGAAATGTCACTTTCTTAGTCAAGGGGCTCCCTGGCTGTACCTTTTCTAATAACATCCCCCACCCCACCCCCCGAGCCCTCTTTCTCTATTTTCTTTTTCTTACAGCACTTCTCATTATCAGACACATATTGGGCCATCAATTCTAAGGAGACTTAAAGTGAAATCTAGAAAAAGTTTCCCGTTTATTCCAAAAGGCAACTCCCCACGTGCTTATACTGCGTTGCCAGCCACAGGCCATCCGCTCTGTAGGCTGTTCCTTCCAGTGAAAACATGACGAAGCAAACGAACTAGAGTGTTCACTGCACTGTTTCTAAAATGTTCTCATGTGCATATAAATGGTGATAAAACACTGCACGTTCTGGGTGTGTGGTGTCTGTTTTTAAAGTGTTAAATCTTTCCAAAAACTACTTACCCTACCTCCCACTCGTTTAAAAAATACTGTTTTATTTGAGGCTAGTGGGTAAGTGTGATGCGAGCAGGAGGTGTAGCAGCAGCGGGCCTGAGCGGCGAAGCCTGCTCTGTCCTGGTCACTTACCACCACATCTCAGTGGGGTCCCAGGAAGTGGAAATATCATCCTGAAAAAGGACGGGACGGGGTGAAATGGGAATATTTACTGCCTCGCAACTATGTGACAGGCCCGATTCTTTCACATGTCACTTAAGTCTTCCTAGGAACGCCCTTGCGAACCTGCCGGCCACATGCAGATGAGGAGACCAAACTCAGAGGACTCTGCAGTCAGCCACACAACCGGAGCAGCTGTATGCAGAGCCCAGGGCCTGACTCGGGCAGGGCCCCCTGATGCCACGGTCTGTGCACTGTGGTGCCAGAGAAGCTTGCTTCTGGAGACGCCAATTCAGTCAACTGGAGTGAAGAAATGTTGCTGAACGGGCCATCTATACTCTGTCGCTCAGTTCTGGCGATAACTCAGCATGGGTGGCTTTCTGTGAACCCAGTCACTGCTGTGTGCTGCGCACTCCCTTACCTGTGGACATAAAAAACGGGATGCGGAACTTTCCACTCAACACCCGGGCCCGCAGATTCTGCAGCGTGCTCCCATCAAATGGCAGGGCGCCGCACACGAGCACATACAGGACGACTCCAAGGCTCTGCATCCAAACACAGAGGACACACGGTTAATC
Organism: Hyaena hyaena; assembly: GCF_003009895.1. Lineage (NCBI taxonomy): Eukaryota > Metazoa > Chordata > Mammalia > Carnivora > Hyaenidae > Hyaena > Hyaena hyaena. The sequence goes on along the minus strand of NW_024080669.1, from coordinate 3,655,493 downwards.
GCAGCAGAGAAGACAGAAGAGGCCACGACAGTGTGTGCAGGAAGATGCCGGCGAGTCACGCACAGAATAATGGAACCCACTTTTCCTCCCATCTGTGAGCAATAGTACGGGGCACTGCCGACGCAGAGCATTTCGAGCATGGCTAGCGTTCTTCTCTGCTTCCAGGCATTAACGAGGGGTAACATATCTAGACTTTCTCTCAGTACTCAGCCTCTAGGGAGGAGGCCGGTGGCAGCACCAGAGAGAGTGTCCGTCCTGGCGAGGGCACCCACCCAGCTTGCCCTTGGGCTTTTTCTGCAGATGCCAAAGGCAGAGGTTGACACCTGTGGCTGGGACACCACACAAGAGCTGGAGGAAACACTCCGCACGAAGAACCGGGAATTCGAAGCCCAGGGGTCACGCTCTCAATTCGTGTGCTGCACTGGGTGTCACCTGGGTGAGGACGGCTGCTAGCAATCGAGGGCGAGGAGCACGTGGGGTCTAAGAGAAGGCAGTACATACCCAGATGTCCACTTTGGGCCCATCATACTCCTTTCCTTCAAAGAGCTCAGGCGCGGCATAAGGAGGGCTGCCACACCACGTCTTCAGCAGCTGCCCGGGAGTGAACAGGTTGCTGAAGCCGAAATCTAAAAAGACAAATGGACATGGCTCATGTTATCTTAACCCTGCAAATACTAGCTTCTGGTCACTGACTAAAGGCTCTGGATCATTAAATCTGAGTATCAGATGTGAAAAGAGGACACTTAGAGGGGCGCCTGGGTGGCTGAGTCAGTTGAGTGTCTGACTTTGGCTCAGGTCATGATCTAATAGCCCATGGGTTCAAGCCCCGTGCCGGGCTCTGTGCTGACAGCTCAGAGCCTGGAGCCTGCTTCGGATTCTGTGTCTCCCTCTCTCTCTGCCCCTCCCCCACTCACGCTATGTCTCTCTCTCTCTCTCTCTCTCTCTCACAACATTAAATTAAAAAAAAAATAAAAGACGACACTTAGAAATTATACAACCATGTGTTAACTAACTTGGATTTAAATTAAAAAGTAATAAAATAAAACAAAAAAGAAATTATACAACCAGCCACTTGAACTTTACATGGATAACAGTGAAAGGGAGATACGGATGAGCTAGAATGTAAAAGATATCTAACTAAAAGTAAATGTGACGGGTTTAGGTCAGCTCCCTTTATAACCCACGCCGAGTAAAGCAAGCACACCTGTTCCTTTAAGAACAAGAGTGATGCTGAGTAGTGATCACTGGTGTTAAGACTGCATCAGAACCCATAACGACGCGTAAGCCCAGTCATCTGGACCCGGAATTTTCATATTATTTTTACTTCTTAAGATAAACTCCTTTTTGAACACTAGAGACACACTGGCTTGAAAATTTAGGCAGTGACGGTATTATCATTAAGGTGGCTTATTCAAAAGAAAGAATACGCAACTTATTTGCAAACTGAAACAAGAACGTTTACAATTTAACTCCAAGCCTCTCTGCGCTTCAACTGCCCCCTACTTTTCTTCCCGTCCCACTGTTTTAAGAGAGAGCAGATGAGAGATGGTGGGGAGGGGGCGGGGGGACCGGCTGGGGAAGGAATGCTGAGACAGTGAGCAAGGATGGCAGGCCAAAGGATAGACAGCCGCTGACTCCGGACACTCATGTATGTGAGTGTTTGCGTTATCAACTTGTGTGTAGCTCAGACTAGAATGTCCGCCCGCCCAGGCCGACCACATCCCCTACAGTCACGGCACCCGAAAACGCCGAGCATCCCCCTGCTCTCCCCTCCGTGGTTTTACCGCCCTTGACAACTCTGTCTCTATTTGCTATTTACTTTGCTCCTTTCTTCCTCCTACAGCAGATGTTTTCTCGCAAGGCATGCACTGATTTTTGTCTCCTTCCTTGCTCTACGGCTGCCTCTTCTGGTCTCACAGCTTCTGTTATCGTTTGTTTGGTAATAATGCTCCAAATTTATATCTCTGGTCCTAGTACCACTCTTAAGGTCCTGATGTGAACTTCTAATACTTATTTGGGGAGAAACAGCTCAAACTCACTGTCTTCTGAAATCAAATCTGTTCTTCTGGTGATGTTCCCATTAATGTTCGTTAAGGGCATTACCATCTCAGCTACCAAGAGCACTGGGGTCCCCATTCTCCCTCTCATTTCGCACTTCAAACTGTTAATAAAGTGTGTCTTGAATCCATTTCCTTCTCCTATTTCCACTCTTACCACCTTACTCTCTCTGACGGAGACTGATGCACAGCTTACCGCCTCAACTTCATTTCCCTCTAGGCCATCCATTCATAGCACAGTGGTGGCCAAATCACTTCTCGCTCAAATACACCGGTGGCTCCCATCTGCTCACAGAACAGTCTATCCCTCTTAGCACTGATCCCAGCCCCACCCACCCATGTTTCCAACTTCTCCTGGCCATTCTAGCGTTGCAAGACAACTCACATCCTGTGTTTACATACCTTCTTTTGGCCATTTCCTCTCCGTGCCATGACTTTTGCTTTCTTTTCCACATTTGAAATATCACTTATTTCCAAGGCCCAGTCAAATATTACTTCCTGTCTGAAGGCTTAACTGATTTCTACCACCAAAGACTATGTCAATGGCTTCCTCCTCTGTGCTTCCATAGCCCTTCATTTGTACCTCTACATTCCAACTACTCTGCTTATATTATACTCAGTTGTATTATGTGTTTATGCCCTCTGCTAGTGAGTAGATGGGAGGAATACAGCTTTACTTACCAGTTTCTACACAGTGCTTTCACTGAGAGGGTGAAAAAGGGTCACTGAATTAACTGGCAATAAAATCACTAGGCCAATCCTCCGGCCACTTTCTGGCTCCCGGAGCCTTCTCATCCTTACAATGGCAGCTGTACCTCCTTTGCATCCCTACAGCCTCTACCTCCTAGGCATCCCGTCTACAGTTCTAAAATTAACTTAATGATCACTAGGGGCTTCATTAGAAATATTTATAGCTGCTTGTGTAAGAAATCGAATATTCTCATTCATCAATGGAAAATAAATGCCTCTACTGCCACGTCTTCCTGGATCTCCTATAATAAATACCTTCCACCTTCCATGTAGTCTATTACTTTGTATTTCTCCCTTATTTAAGTTATTTTCAAATATATATTTTTCTAGCTCCTGAAAAACACCCTCTCTAGTTCCTTATGAAAACTTATTCATCTCAGACTCTCTCAAATTACCTTATATAAACAGTGTTTAAGCACAGTAAGTACTTAAGAAATGTTAACTATGAATGCAACTGCATTTAAAGCTCTACCAACTAAACTACAACTTCTGACACCCAATAATTTTTAATTTAAAGTCTGCATGTGCTCAACCCTATTAAGATTTTTTTTTTCCAAGCATGAGGATATGTTGTTAAAAATTCCAAACAAGATTCAGCAAAGCAGATGTCTTTGGGAATTATCTAGAAAAAGGACCCTTCATTGCTATTGTTGTTACCTGGCTTCCACACATCTTCATCAGGTCATTTTCCATGACTGGCCTTCCTCTGTACCGTGCGGAAGAACGGTGCAGATGGAGTCTGTAACAACTGATGTGCTCTGACACTGGTTTGACTGGTTAGCAAAGTCCAGAAGAGACAATCATGGAGTATTTTGTATTTTGAGTGAAAAAATGCAATAGGCCAAGTAATTAATTAAAAGCAGTAGGTTTAAATTTTTCCTAATAAGCAGCTTAAAATATAGAGGACGTTTCTCATTTTGAACCATGAAAGCTCTATCTACAATTAGTAACCTTTTTACCCGTTTACTCTGCTGGGGAGGGGAAAGCACAACCTTCATAGCAAGAGCTTGTTAATTCTATCACTCAAAGTAGAAATCTTTACGAAGGAAACAATCTCAAAGGGAACCATCTTCGGCAACGGCTACCGCCTTGACTGCCATGAGGCGCTACTGACAGGAGAAATGAGCCAAGAACAGGCGATCTGATCGGGGCCTGACAACCACAGGGACCCACACCTGGGGAAGTACCTGCTTCGATGGCATGTTACCACCAGATGGCTGGCTTTGACGCCTAGACCCAGTGACAGACAGCAAGACTTCAAGAAGCCGCGACCACTCCCCTGCTTGCTCTCACTTCCCTTTACATACCAGACAAAAATCCTCTAGTCTCACGAACCTGTTGAGGGGTCTCCTGTAACCATTCCTTGTGTTGTTCCCACTCCTAACTGCACATTTAAGCCAAGTCTGCTTCTCTGTGCCTGATGGGACACGTTCTTTTTTTCCCACTAACGCCGGCGACCTCTAGTGAATGATCCTGAGGTATCCCAATTCATTCTTTAACGTACCGAACCTGACAGAATATGACCCTCCCTCCCACTTCAGTACACGACTGTAAATTCACAGCTTCGCTGACACACACTGCTGTCTTACCCTCCCCACAAGAATTTCACAGGCATCTTCAATACTGCTGTGCGGCTGGGAACGTACGATTCTGGCTGGTTCCCTGTCCATTTCAGCTACAATAGATTGTCTGAAAATTTAAGTGACTGATGTGGTAGAAGTTGCAAGGTATTAACATACTAAATCTGGAACTTACTGTGAAAATTTAGTTCCTTCTAATCTGTACTCCAGGGACTGAATAACTGAGACAGAAAGAATACCTCCTCTTTATTCTCTTAGCTGCTTACCTTTGGGTGCATTTTGCTACACATTTTAAGAAGACTGGAAGTAAAAAATAAAAGCAGTTAAGACTTCAACCAGTCTATTTGCGGTCCTCTTGGTGGTTTTGGGAAGTAACTCCCTGCTGCTGGGCTGTGCAGGCTGCCTGAGGCAGGTGGGGACACGCTCTCACCCTTGCTCCACACATGTCCTGTTTTAACTCAGATTTTTGTTCTATAGCCTTATTGATTTAGATAAACTTCATATTCTGTAAAAATCACCCATTTTAAGTGTACTGTTCAATGGCTTTGACTATATTCATGGAGTTGTACAACGACTACCTCAATCAATCTCAGAACATCTTCCTCACACTAAAAAGAAACCCTGTACCCATTAGCAGTCACCCCCACTTCCTCCCAACTCTCCCATCAATGACCCCAGCCCCAGGCCATCACTAATTAACTTTCTTTCTCTATGGATTTGCCTATTCTGGACATTTCCTACAAAAGGAATCATACAATATGTGGACTTTGTGTCTGCCTTCTTTTCGTTAGCACAATGTTTTCAAGGTTCATCCATGTTGTAGCATCTATCAATCAGTACTCTGTTTCTTTCTTTACCACTGAACAATATTCCATGGTATGGTTATACCACATTTTATGTATCCACTCATCAGACAATGTACATTTAGGTTATTTCCACTTTTAAGTATAATGAACAGGGGCACCTGGGTGGCTCAGTCAGTTAAGCTTCCAATTTTAGCTCAGGTCATGATCTTGCAGTTCGTGGGTTCGAGCCCCACATCGGGCTCTGTCCTGACAGCTCAGAGTCTGGAGCTTGCTTTGGATTCTGTGTCTCCCCCTCTCTCTTCCCCTCCCATGCACATGTTCTGTCTCTCTCTATCTCTCAATAATAAATAAATGTTTAAAAAATAATAGTAATACTAAAATTTTTAAAAATAAGTATAATTAATAATGTTGCTATGAGCATTCTGGAACATTTTTTGGTGAATGTATGTTTTCAGGGCACCTGGGTGGCTCATCAGTTAAATGTCCAACTCTTGATTTCAGCTCAGGTCATGATCTCTGGATTCGTGAGATGGAGCCCCAAGCTGGGCTGTGTGTGCAGTGTGGAGCCTGCCTGGGATTCTCTCTCCATGCCCTTCCTCTACTCTCACTCTCTGTTTCAAAATAAATAAAATAAACTTCACACACGTGTGTGTGTGTGTGTGTGTGTGTGTGTGTGTGTGTGTGTATGTAATGTATATTTTCATTTCTTTTGGGGATTTTCTCTTGGGGATTCTAAAAATAGAATCACCGGTATGGTTTTAAACTTTTGAGGAATTGACCAAACTTTTATCCAAAGTGGCTGCCATGCTTCACATCATTTCTCCATATCCTTGTCAATACTTATTACTGTCATTTTTTAAAAAAATTACAGCCATTCTACTGAGGTATGTGGTATCCTCACTATGATTTTGGTTTGCATTTCCCTAATGGCTAATAATGTTGAACACCGTTTCATGTGCTTATTGACCACTGGTATACCTTCTTTGGACTAATGTCGATCCAATTCCTTTGCCCATTTTTAAATTGGGTTGTCTTTTTATTATTGAGTTGTAAGAGTTATTCATATTCTCTGGATGTAAGTCCACTGATATGATTTGCAAAAATTTTCTCCCACTTTCTTTGATGCACACAAGTTTCTAATTTGGATGACGTCCACTTTATTTAGATTTTCTACAGTCACTTAATGCTTCTGATGTCATATCTAGGAAACCACTGCCTAACTCAAGGTCGCAAAGATTCATCCCTGTGTTTTCTTCTAGAAATAGTTATTTTTAGTAATGCAACAGGCAGCCATGAATCTACCACACAAACAAAAAACTATTATCTTGACCATTACTTACATCGAATCACAAGCACCACCCATCTCATCCCCCCGTCTTCTCCCAACCACTGATTCTCATCTTGTCTGTATCACAGAATCACCAATGTACTTTTAGAAATGTAGAGTGATCCACAAGCCTTACCTCAGCCCTACTGCATCTCCTGGAATTAATTTAGACATCTGAATGTAAGCAAACAAACAAAACATTCTTTATGAAGAAATCTGAGGACCACTCTTACTGGCAATGAGAAGTCACTGGAACTTTTAGAGTGGGGAGGTGATGCAGTAAAATTAACCCAAAGCAAGACTAGATGTCAGGTGAACAGGAAGGCCTGTGATAAAGTAGAAGAATGGAATGGAAATGAGGAAGACTATTCCAAAACTACGTTGAGAACAGACGGGACAGCACTTGAGGCGAGCCTGGACAAACACATGCGATAAGGAGGGAAAGCAGAGAGGAGGACCGTGCACATCTGGGCAGGTAAGGCCTCCTCACTAGTAGTTGGTTTGGGAAGGAAAACAAAAAAATTTGTTATGCCTTGGGTTAAAGGGGGTAAGAAAAAATTCAAGTCGAGATGTTCTGAGGAACCGATCCATAGGACTGAATGAATAAGAATCTTTTGAAAGAGTAAGTGTAGCAAAAAGGGATGGCTGGGAATGAAGGCTAGAACGCACCCCTAAGTACTCTCTGCGTTATAAGTGCAGGAAGAGAAAGAGGATGCGGCAAAAAGCGGAGAGAAATATCATTACGACGAGACGGGAGAAAAGCCTCTCAAGAAAGAGGGAGGCCTGCAGCCATCAGACAACATCATTCTAGTAGTACGCAGCCTGTGCCTGGGGGAAAGCACAGGGACGTAATTACTCTAGCTCAGAAACGGGATCACTTCCCCTCACGATTTCTACTTGTTCATTTGTCTTCATGAATGCTAAGTCATAGAACTGGGCTCCAGACACGATCCAGATTCATTCTGAATCACCCAGATGTCACACGGTGAACCAAATAAGACATTTGTCACCAAGTCTGGTAACAAACCAATAAATGATCATTCCAAACCAGTAGGAAATTCACACAGGGTACTTGGAAATGAGCCACCCGGCCACGCAGCTGGGCGGCACGAACACTGGAGGGAGCCGGGCACCTGGGAGACCCAGAACCCGACTGGCCCGGGCTCTGTCAGAGCGGCACCTTCCCATCCCTGCAGCACAATTATGCAGAATAAGGTCAGGAGACCTTCTGTAAAGGACCCTCTGTCAAGTGCTGTGTTACACTACTCAAGATGAGCATGAGTTTTATTGTACGTCTGGGAAACTGCGGTTTGTTAAGCAACATGCCCAAATTTAAAGTTGGAAAAAAAAAATTCCTAAGAACAAGGCTGAGCCAACAATGCCAGTCTACATGCCCTAAAACCCCATACCCACACATTGCGTTTTATGTATATTTCTGTTGAGGTAAATATACATCCCATAACTATTTTTGCACAACTTCCAAATTCCTTAGTTATTATATTCTGTTTTTCATGTTATTCTTGACTATCAACCCTTTGCTCTATTTATGTCATTCCCAAAGTTACCCAGTGCTTGAGGCGCACTCCATGTTTCATTAAAAACAGTGCACTGAGGGGCACCTGGGTGGCTCAGTCAGTTGGGCGTCTGACTCTGGCTCAGGTCATGGTCTCATGGTTCATGGGTTCAAGTGCCACATTGGGATCTGTGCTGACAGCTAGCTCAGAGTCTGGAGCCTGGTTCAGATTCTGTGCCTCCTTCTCTCTCTGACCCTCCCTGACTCGTGCTGTCTCTCAAAAACAAATTAGTGTAAAAAAAAAAAATAAAAACAGTGCCTTGAAAAGAATGGTAGGCGTTATATATCATTGAGAAAAAGATGAATTTTTCTTTCTTTTTTTAAAAGTTTATTTGAGAGAGAGAGAGAGAAAACGCAAGAGAATCCCAAGCAAGAGAATCTGCACTGACAGTGCAGAGCCTGAAGTGGGGCTCAAACCCATAAACCGTGAGATCATGATCTGAGCCGAAATCAAGACTTGGATGCTTAACAAACTGAGCCACCCTGGTGTCCCAGGGCTGTTGTTTTCAATAAATGGCATGAGAACAACAGGTTTTCCATATGTAAAAAAAAATTAAATAGGACACTTTCCTCACACGATGTCCTTAAATCACTTCCAGGTGGATCATAGACTCAATGCAAAGGTAAAACTACAAGATTTTTATAAAATAATAAAAGTGAAGATCTTTATAGCCTCAAGGGATGGAAAGATTTCTTTAAAAAGAAACAAAAAGCACTAATCGTAAAGGAAAAAGTGGCAAATTTGGTTACATTACAATTATACTAAAATGTCAACTCACTGAAAGACATTTTAAAAAAAGTAAAATGAGATACCACAAAGCAAAAGAAAATATTTGTAACACATACAACAAAAGACTCGTATCCTTACTATTGAAACAAAAACTCCTATAAATCAGTAAGAAAGAAAACTCACTAGAAAAATAGGCAAAAGACTTATTGAAGCAGACACTTCACAAAAGAAAGGCTAAAAGACACGGAAAAGACTCCAACCTCATTTTGAGAGAGAAAAATTAAAAAACTAAAATCACATGAAATTACACACTCACCAGACCGCAAAACATATGAAGTGTAGTAACACCCAGAAGTGGTGAGGGCAAACAGTAGAACGAACGAACACACACACACCCCCCCCCCCCACACCCCCGGCTTGGCATTACAAGCAAAAGCTGGAGACGGACATACTGTATGACCCAGCAACTTTACTGCTTGGTTTATACTCTTAAATGTTTAAGAACGCACATGAATGTTTAAGAGTGCACAAGGATAAATGTTTAAGAATGTTCATGTAACTAACTCCAGACTGAAAACAATCTAAATATGCATCAAAAGATACGATGAAAACATGACTCGTGATATATACATGTCATAGAATACTATAAAGAAATACAAGTGAATAAATCACACCTATACAAACATGGATAAATCTCACAAACATTGTGTTGAGTGACATAAGACACAAAACAATATATTCAGTATGATTCCATTCATACATAGTTCAAGAACAAGCAAAATACATGATGAAATGGGCCCACTGCACATTATATCCAATAAACATGGCACTTTGTGCATCAAAACTCCTGACGGATGTATTACACAGGCGATAAAACACAAAAATTGAAACAGTGATTACCTCTTGGAGGCAAGGATGAAGTTGGGATGGGAAGGTACAGTCTGGGATGATGAAATTATCTATTTCCTGATCTAAGTGGTAACTGCACAGGTGTTTGCTTTACAGTGGTTCATTTAAGTATATATGTATGTATGTGTATATATATATACACACACACGTGTATGTATATATATATATATGGTTAATGCACATTTCTGTCTATATGCATAATATTTCATAATGAGCAAAGAAAAATGAGGAAAGACTAGGATCCTTCTTCTCCCCCACTTCCATTTCTTGCCATTCAGGACAATTTCACTGGGGTCTAAGCTCTATTGCTGTGAGGGCTCTGAAGAGCAGAGATCAGGCTGTTTTTCTCACCACAGATTTCTTACCACCTAGAACAGTGCCTGGCAGAAGACAGGCACTAAATAAATATTTTACAAATGATTCACTGATCAACCAAGAACAGAGGGGGAGGCAGGAGAAAAGAGAGATAAACATAAAAAGGGAAATAAATGCACGAGGACTCCGAGACGCTCTTTGTGAACAGTTAAGAGGGCAGGACCTGGGAGCTCCTTGTTAAAACAGAGATCGTACTGAAGTTTTTGCTGAGGACAACCACAATCTTATATGAAGGACAGCAAACCATGATGAATTTATATACACCCATAAAGTTTACAGTGTAGCCAAATACAATTTAAAAGGAGTAAATATTTTAATGATCTATATAATCCCTTCAGAACTGTGGGCAATAAATTTTTGTTATTTATATGCTATGCAAGCTGTGGTATTTTGTTACTGCAGCCAGAATGGACTAAGATGCATTACCTATAACTTAAAAATTCATTTTTTCTATAATACTACCTTTTCCCCTAACGTAATAAGACTTACTAAAAAGACCACCACCACTAGGGAGATTTAGATCTTACTTCTTTTCCTTCAATATGTCCAACCTAAGGTAAACAGATTGATTAATTAGCAAATCAAAAAAACTTGATGACCAGAAGAAAGAGGAGGGAGAGGGAAAAAATAATATATAGTAAAACAAACAGACAAAACTGGATAACTGAGAGTTGAGATAATTTTGGCAAATCTTTCAGATAATTAATCTTCACTCTCTCCTAACTCCAGAATGTATTTTACTTTCTGATTATAACCTTTAATTATTCAAATCTCATAGGTAACAAGCCACAGAATGGACAGAACCTAATAATTTCTTTAAAGCCACAGTCACTTTGTATTCAATAACTATCTTTCTTTTTTTTTCCTTTTTTTTTTTTTTAAGCTTTCTAGAACTACATCATCCTAAGGAATACTGGAATACCGAATTCCCTCACCTCATGTCAACCTGGGATCATTCTAGTTAGGGGGCGCAAGTAAAATCAACAACACTATCATAAGCTAAAGTTAAGCTCACAATGGTCAGGAGGAAGAACACTATTAGACCAGACATTGGTTTAACATATAGGAAAAACTGAAGAGGGGCAACTTCAATATAAGAAAAATACAAGACCGCCAACAACAAAATAACAGAAACTTAAGGCAAAGAAGAGATAGAGTCAACACATATTCAAAAAGTTAACTATACTTTGTAGTTTTGAAGTCCACTCACGATGTCAAAAAAGCACCGAAGCCCTAGGAAGAATTTCTGTGCTCCGTTTTTTTCTCAAGTGCACATGAAACACTGTCCAGGACAGATCACATGTCAGGCCACAGGACAAGTCTCAGGAAACTGAAGAAGACTGAAATCGTATCAAATACCTTTTCCAATCAGAACAGTATGAAAGTAGAAATCAGTAAGAACTGGAAGAAACAAAAATACATGGCGGCTAACCAATATGCTACTGAACAACCCAATGGGCTCACAAAGAAATCAAAGAGGAAGTAAAATAATACCAGGAGACAAATGAAAATGGAAACATGTGGGATCAAGTCTTTGGGATGCAGCAAAAGCACTTCTGAGAGGAAATTTTATAGCATTACAGGTCTAATTCAAGAATCAAGAGGCGCCTGGGTGGCTCAGTCGGTTAAGCGTCCGACTTCAGCTCAGGTCATGATCTCACAGTCCGTGGGTTTGAGCCCCGTAATGGGCTCTGTGCTGACAGCTCAGAGCCTGGAGCCTGCTTCAGATCCTGTGTCTCCCCCTCTCTCTGCCCCTCCCCTCCTCGCTCTCTGTCTCTGTCTCTCAAAATAAAATAAAAACAAAAAAATTTAAAAAACAGAATCAAGAAAAATCTCAAGTAAACGTCTAACTTCACATCTAAAAGAACAAGAAAAAGAACAAAGCCCCAATTTAGCAGAAGGAATGAAATAACAAAGATCACAGCAGATATATATGTAACAGAGACAAAAATATAATTGATAAACTTTTAAACAGACTAATCAAGAAAAAGAGAGGACTCAAATAAATATCAGAAATGAAAGAGAAGTAATAACCACCACAAATATATAAAGGAATATAAGAGACTACTGTGAGAAATGACATGCCAAACAAATTAGATAACTTATAGTGAAAGAATACATTACTAGTAACATACAATTTTCTAAGAATGAGTCAGGAAGAAATGAAATATCTGAACAGATCAACTACTAGTAATTAAATTGAGTCAGTAATCAAAAATTCCCAACAAACAAATGCCCAGGACCACAAGGCTTCACAGATGAATTCCACAGAACATTTTTTAAAAAGATAATACCCATTATTACCAATTAATACCAAACTATTCCATAAAACAGCAGAGGAAAAAATGTTTCGGAATGCCTCAGAGGCCAGCATTACCCTGATACCAAAATCAGACAATGGCACTACAAAATAAGAAAACTACACATCAGGGGCGCATGGGTGGCTCGGTTAAGCGTCCGAATTCGGCTCAGGTCATGATCTCATGGTTCGTGGGTTCGAGCCCCGCACTGGGCTCTGTGCTGACAGCCAGCTCAGAGACTGGAGCCTGTTTCAGATTCTGTATCTCCCTCTCTCTCTGACCCTCCCCTGTTCATGCTCTCTCTCTTTCAGAAATAAATGAAACATTAAAAAAATTTAAAACAAAAAAGAAAGAAAACTACACATCAAAGTCCCCGATGAACACAGATGCAAAGATCTGCAACAAAATATTAGCAAATTGAATTGAAAAATTCATTAAAAGGATCATTCACTATGATCAAGTGGGATTCACCCCAGGAATGCAAGGATGGTTTAAATTATATGTATCAACCAACACAATATACCACATTAACCACAGGTTAAAACCACAGGTTAAAAATCATATGATCGTCTTGGGGCACTTGGATGGCTCAGTTGGTTAAGCGTCCAACTTCGGCGCAGGTCCTGATCTCATGGTTTGTGTGTTTGAGCCCCACGTTGGGCTCTGTGCTGGCAGTCAGAACCTGGAGGCTGCTGCAGATTCTGTGTCTCCCTCTCTTTCTCTGCTCTTGCCTTGCTCATGCTCTCTCTCTCTCTCAATAATAAATAAGCATTAAAAATTTTTTTTAAATCATGAGTATCTCAATAGATGCAGAAAAATAATTCGATAAAATTCAACAGCCATTCATTATAAAAAACTCAACAAAGAGGGTACAGAAGGAGCTTATCTCAACATAATAAAGTCCATCTATGACAAATCCACAGCTAACTTCATACTCAATGGTGATAGGCTGAAAGTTTTTCCTCTAAGGTCAGGAACAAGACATGGATGTACACTCTCATCACTTTTATTCAGCAAAGTACTGAAAATCTTAGCCACAGCAATCACACAAGAAAAATAAATAATAGGTATCAAAACTGGTAAGAAAGAAGAAAAACTGGCACTATTTGCAGATGACACGATACTGTATATAGAAAACCCTAAAGATTTTGCCAAAAAAACTATCTGAACTAATAAATGAATTCAATAACTTTGCAGTATACAAAATCAATATTGAGAAATCTACTGTGTTTCTCTACACTAATGAGAAAAGAGCAGAAAGAGAAATTAAGAAAAGAATCGCATATACAATTACATCAAAAAGAATAAAATACCTAGGAATAAATTTGACCAAGGAGATCAAATTTCTATACTCTGAAAACTGTAAGACATTAATGAAAGAAATGGATAGATACATCATGGAAAATATATCCATGATATATATACCATGGAAAAACAAATGGAAAGATGTATCATGCTCATGGATCAACAGAATTAATATTATTAAAAGGCCCATACTAGGCAAGGCAATCTACAGATTCAGTGCAGTCCTGTAGAAATACCAACAATATTGTTCACCAAACTAGAACAAAAATCCTAAAATCTGTACAGAGCCACAAAAGACCCTGAACAGCCAAAGCAACCTTGAAAAAGAAGGAAATCTAGAGGTATCATAATCCCAGATATTAAACTATATTACAAAGCTATAGTAATCTAAACAGTATGGTACTGGTACAAAAACTGACGCATAGATCAGTGGAACAGAACAGAGAGCCTAGAAATAAACCCATATTTCTATGGTCAATTAATCTATGACAAAGAAAGCAAGAGCACACAATGGGGAAAAGACAGTCTCTTCAATAAATGGGTGGTGGAGAAACTAAACAGCTACATACAAAAGAATGAAACTGGGCCACTTTCTTACACCATACACAAAAATAAACTCAAAATGGGTTAAAGACCTACGTGTGAACTAGAACTGATCCAAGAATTCAGCCAAGTTGCAGGGTACAAAATCAACGTACAGAAATCGGTTGCATTTTTATACACCAACAATGAAGCAACAGAAAGAGAAATCAAGAAACTGATCCCATTCACAATTGCACAAAAAACCATAAAATACCTCGGAATAAACCTAACCAAGGATACAAGAGATCT